>NC_142803.1:50337526-50492881 GCF_049724085.1 Artemia sp. Qi Xiang Cuo
TGTTAGGTTAATCCTAATGAAAAAATAACAAACATGATGATAAGATAATAATTTAGAAACAAAATTATGGAAACCTAACGTAACCCAACCTAGCGTAATCTAACCTAGCCCGCACCCCTAATATGCAAATATATAGTCCTATAGCGTGACCAGATAACGAAAAATTCAAACCCTTTTTCTTTTCCGAGCAAGAAAATGTTTGTAGCAATGTGGTTTGTAAGATGCTGGCTAGTTGGTGAGTGCACTACGAGACGACTACACAAAAAAATCCCCACTTGCTCAGTAGTCCACTAGTTAGTGTGAGAAACCACGTGATGTCGTCTGCTGTTAGGGCAGACGTCCCTAATTTCTATGCTACTAGCGAATTTTGCACAAGCTAAATTGACTACTCGTTGATTGTTTGTAAGCGAGGTCAGTCGAAAGTCGGTGAGTGGTGTGGAAAATCACGAGCAGTTCAACTTTTTCCAGAGCCTTTTAAAAGCAGCTAACGGAGTGAGGGCATCGAATGGGCTGGACTAATTTACAAGCTGCTTGTGAAAAACTTGGTTTGTAACTTGTAAACTCGATTTCCCTGCTGAAACCTTGTCAAATAACAAGTAAAAAAAAACCAATAATCGTCGGGTTGTTTTGTGAAGGTTGAAGAGTAATATTTTGAACCCTCCCCCACGCCAAAAAAATTCACAAAAATAAATATAACTCTCCTTCTGACGTTTTCTTGTAGTCTAAACAACTTTGTATCACATAGTTTCTAAGATTCTCTATGAGGAAGGAAGTGAAGTGTCTGCTGTATAGCACAACAAAGGTTTTAATGGACCTCTTGTGCAATCTGGACCAATGGCCAGCATTGGCCCAAAATTGATTTATTTAAAACAGAAATAAAAGCAATAGTACATAGGTGCTAAGATAATACAAAACATGATGATAAGATAATACTTTAGAAACAAAATTATGGAAACCTAACGTAACCCAACCTAGCGTAACCTAACCTAGCCCGCACTCCTACTATGCAAATATATAGTCCTGTAGCGTGACCAGATAACGAAAAATTCAAACCCTTTTTCTTTTCTGAGCAAGCACATGTTCACGGCATTTCAAACAAATTCAATCACAGCTATTCCGATAAGCTGTTCACGAAGTATTTCACGAAATCTTCCATGGTTCATTCTTAATGTAACAAAAAGTAACACAATGTATCTTGTCAATGGAATTTCAATACATATTAAATGAGCAAATTATTTTCAGCACAAATTCCTTTCAATGCTGACATAGAGAATTGAATCTCTTAATATCCGCTTCACAAATTCTTAATGCAACAAAAAGTAGTACATAGTAGAGTATTACATGGAATTTCAATAAATAAATAATGAGCAACTTATTTACGGATTTACGGACAACAACATTGTCAGTAAAACTATGTGAGGCAAAACAGAGTAGACTTGGGAAAACAAAACTTTGCAAATACTCATTTACGAAGAGGAAAGATCTATCCCCACCCTTTTTTTAATCGAATTGTTTGTCCATGTCCATGGGTAAAATAGTCTAATATCTTCTTTCCGCAGAATATAACTATACCCTAAAAAGGAATATTGACGAGTGAAAATGCCTATTGCTGGGCTTCAACTCCTTGACTTTGACATTTGGTGTCTGACGCTCTACTGTTTGAGCAAGCTGGGATTATTATTTGGTTTTACTTCTTCGGGCCAATATTTTAGAGCAGAGGATTTTCTCTAGATATACAGACACTTACCGACTATATAAAGTAAGCATCTGTCGTTCTATTGTATATGATGTGCCAAATTAACTAAACTTTAGACTTTGGAAACAATTTATTGCCCTGCTATTGCAAAGTTTGAGAATATTTCTTCATTAATCTGTCACGGGCTGCTGGATAACTAGTGCTGCCTATAGAGAACACTACCGATATAAAGAGCACAATAACGTATGAACGATAGACCATGCTTAAACACATTACAAAAGGAAACTAATAAACAAGAAAATACTCGTGACTCATTCATACCCCCCCCCCCCTATAGAAGTAAATAACATTAATTATCACGTAAATCTCATTTTCTTTTCCTCCTGTAAGTTTCTCGGACTGGATTTTTTAAAATAAATTCCTATTAAAGTGTTTGAAAGAGTCTCGTAGATATTCCAAATCCCTGTTATATATTTTATTCCTGTAGGGAGATGGTCTTGTCATCCTTAAAATGTAAGGAATTTGGATAATTTTTTCTTGGTGTTGTAGTCCCAAAAGTTTGGCTAAAAAACAGTATTATCCAGCAGTTTAACGTCAATGGAATTTTTGTTTCTATATCTGTCTTTCAAGAAGTAATGGTCAATTCATCATATTAGAAGGGGCATTCCGAGACAAGTTTATGGGGCGCATTGTGTGTCAGATTTTGCAAGTATATACATAAAACAAGAGGCACAAACGGTTTGTAAATCCGAGGTAAAAAGAGTCATTGACACTATTCCCAAATACCGGAATGAAACTGGCTCATATATCAAATTGGAAGCTATTTCCAGTAGCCCATCTAAGGCCAGAAATCGGTACTAGAGAGAGGGCTAATTGAAACTGCAGAATTGGTCTATTTGTGGCAACAAATGAAGAAGAGAAATTCGAATGTGGCAAATGCAGGAAAGATTTTCTTGAAACACGGCATTTATTAATCATATCAGGATAAATATTTGTGTTAAGCGATACGAATGTGATTTTTGTAAAAGAAAATTTGCGCACAAACCGAATCTAACAGTTCACAGAAGAATTCATACTGGAGAGAAATCACACGAGTGTAATTTGTGCAACAAAAAATGGTGCTTCTTTCAAAGCTAACTATTCATATGAGGTTCCACACTCAAGAAAAGCTTTATGGTTGTAATTTCAGCTAAAAGGGTTTTATGCTTAACACAAGCCTGACTACTAACATCAAGTCACACTCAAGAAAACTTTATGAGTGTGACATGTGCGAAAAGACTTTTACCGCAGGTTCTACCCTAGTTACCAATCACAAACTCATACTGACAAAAAACAGTAAGTGCACAACATGTAGCAATAGTTTTTCGCATTTCAGTGCTTTGTATAGACACATTCGAACGTATAAAGGAAAATACCTTATGAATGTGAGATATGTAAGAAGACATTTTCTTTAATGTCTACGCCGTCTTATCATCAAAGAAGTCATACAGGGGAAAACCATATAAGTGTGAGATTTATGGTAAGTGTTTTTCCAAAAAATGTTATTTGTCTAAATACGTTAGAATTCATGCGGGTGAAAAGTCATACATATTCGATACGTGTGGGACAATGGCGTAATTTCGTCAAATCCTGGCGGGGGGGGGGGCAAATTTGGAGCCAATTTTCCCAAATCAAGTGAAAATGACAGTAAAAACTATTTTATAAGCCATTTGGTGCCATAGAGGTGCTATTTAGTACTATAAAAGTAACATAAAGGCACTTTAAAGTAATATAAAGTAAGTGTAGTACTAGTAAGTACGGAGTAAATATAGGGTTAGTCCTCTACATAAGGCAACATGTTAAGAAAACAATTCTTTCTCCATAATATCCAGAATAATCCTAGTTAACATATTTTACAGAGCAAGAACCTTTATCTTCACTTCTTTCACTGTTGTATAATTTTAACAAAATTCTGAAAAATAAACATGAATTCGACTCCATTTTCCGTTTTAAAATAATTTATATTCGTAGTTAGACACCATCAATGCCATCTACCAAAAAACATATTAATAAACATATACTGATAATTTGGGTTAAGTAAGGCTAGGTCAGGTTAGATTAGTTAGATGACCAGTGGCGCCAATTCACGAAAATGTGGGGGGGCAAGGATTTTTTTTCGATTTTTTTTTATTAAGATGCAAAAAAAAGAACAACATTTAGCAAACATACCTAAAACAGGAGGTAGCGACGAGGTCACTGCTTGGCAAAATCGTCGACTAATCTATCCAAATCCAGTTTCTTCGCCTCCTCTTTTTCAACGGCCATTATCATGAGATCACTGAGTCTGTCGTTTCCCATCGTCGATTGCAGATAGTCTTTCACATGCCCTAATGCCAAGAAGAATCGTTCATTACTGGCAGCGGTCACAGGGAAAGTAGCAACTAGCTTCATCAGTTTTAGCACTGCAGAATAGGCAACTGGGAGGTCGGATAAGATTTTGATAGCTCGAAGAAGATCCATTTTTGAAATATCACCTTTTGACATCTGCAGCTTTGCAAGAGAAAGCTGGGATTCTATGGCATGGTCATCGACACCGAGAATCTCTTGATAATGACACATAACTCTTTCCACTTTCGAAAGTTCGAGAAAATTGGAACTATTGCAATTTGATTGGCAAAAAATTGGCATTTCCTATCAGTGTAACTGCGTCATTTTGGTACTGATGACTGCAATAGTGACCATATCGAAGCTGTAACTTGGCCTTCAGCTTTTCGTCGCCTTTAGACATTTCCTCCATCAATTCAACCAAATTACCCCGGTTTGCAGATGTTTCTGATTCGTCATGGCCCCTCAAAGCAAGACCCTGGCGGCCAAGAAAGCAAATAGCGTGAAAAATGTACTTCACATGATCTCTATTTTCCTGAACCTCTTGAGATCTTGATTGAATTAAGGCATTCGCTATAGATTTCGACGTATCAGTACTCATTATCTTAAATTCCGTCCATGCTGACATACAATGCCTATTTCTTTCAGAACCATCATGTTGCTTTAATAGAGAAGAACTGTCTTTCCACTTACAAAATCCTGACTCAATGAAAGCCCTTTTTCCAGCAGTTTCTCCAGCCCTTAGAGTCCCCATAGAAAAATGGCGGCTAGCAAAACAAAACACGGAATTCAAGTTTTTTGAGTATTCAATCCATTCATAAGTCTTATAGTAATGTGCACTGAATTTCCTTCCGTTAGAAGTGGAAGCCAGATATCTCTCAAGAATAGGTTGAGCTGGTTTGTCGTGACGCGTCCTAGAGATATATGAGAGAGTTTCTTGACTGCTACTGGAACCCGCAAGGGGTTCAGCGATGCAGACCGAACTTTCATGTTGATCTGAGCCATTTATTGTTCCGCTTGTTTCCGAAATACTGTCACAAGTGGGGGAATTTATCTCAACTAGCCTGAGACTTTGGGCGCTGACACTATTGCCAGTTTCTTGCACTAAAGTTTCTTCATTTTTCTTCCGCATTTTCACCGAAAAAAAATCCAAAGTTTGTTGTCGCTCTTTACTCATAGTTAAACGAGTAGTAGACAAGGACTTCACTCAGACACGGCAAGAGAAGAACTGAAGAAACACGTAGAAACTCACTTAGAAAATCAATCCCATACTCCACGGTGAAACTTTCCCGCTTAGAAACCCCATAAACCAATCACTTAAATTTCCCGTTCACGACAGTCCCATACACTCCACTGGGACTAGTCATCCCATAAACTATTCAACAACGTCAAGAATCTGCAGACCAAAACCCCCTTTAAACCCTAGAACACATTTCCTTTCCCAGCTACTAAAAAAGGCAATATACAAAACTCATAGTTTACAATAAATTCTTCACAAGAACAATAACGAAACGGGTACTGACCACATGAAGCTTAGTTTTGAATGAACCCTCCTCGGAAATAAAATAGTGTAGACGCGCGTGCTCTTAGACATTTCAAAACAAGATTATATAATTAGGGCACCAGTTAGTTGGTCGTATTTATTGGACCAGTTGCTGGTTTAATATAGCATATAGCTAAAATAGAAAATAGCTGTAAAATATAAATAAGAAGGTAATTTTCAAAGTCTAAGGGGGGGCATGGCCCCCCCCCTTCCCCCCCTAATTGGCGCCCCTGTTCCAAAAAGAGCCAAATTAGCAGTGAAAGTGTGTTTTTAATTATTTTTTCCCCTTCAATGAATTGCCTTATTTCACCTCACTTTGTTTATAGGTCCTGGTTGAACTTCGCTGAAGTAAGGATGCTTGTTTTAAAAATTTTCATTTTTGTTTTAATGGTTGTATGTTATTGTATATCTCTTTTCTTTTTATATTTATGTTTTGCCGAGGACGGCCCTTGGGCATAGGGTCGAAGCATTCATTCAAATATAGAATTCCACTGTCTTGCAAAAAGAATTCCCTATTGTTCTCGTTGTTGTTGATGTTTATGATGGAAAGGTAGTGTGGTCTTCGTTGCTATTTAAACACAGCTTATTTACAAAGCCCTGAAGGTTGGTCACATTTCACAATTAGTATCTCTTTTTGTTGTCTGTATATAATTTTACATGTTGTTTCCATTTTTGAACAGATTGAGTGTTGTTTATATATGATGTCATTTATCCTCAGTAATCCAATTTTTTACAGGGTTAGCAGGTGTAACTTATCCGATAGTTCATCCAGACCCTTTCAAGTTGTAAGCCTAATAACCTCTGACGTCATTTACGTCTTGTGAAACGCTAAGGATAAGGAATCGGGCTTTGCGGATAAGTAATTTTGGAATTCTCGAACGTACTACTCATATGAGCCATATTTTTGAAGTCGCAATTCAGCAGGACTTTCAGTCTCAGCGCCCACCTATCAGCTCTTGATGTCCCCAATTCCAAGCGGAATTTCCCTTTCCTGAACAGTTTTTTCCCTAAATACAAGTCTTCGATCTGAAAATAAAGAACAGCCGTCTTCCCATTATGATGCTGGTTCGTTCAATTCTGCAGCGCGAGGAAAAAGTAATCCTACGCCTGAAGTAAGAATTGATGAATGATCTGTTAATTCAGTATCAGTACTGCTCATAGTGATCTGCTAATTAGTCAGGTTGTTTCTTGGTGCGGATTCCTTTTCGATTGATGGTTTTGCTGCAATTGTATGAAAAAAGAGGCAAAGTTTTCACCCACTGCTCGTCGTTCTACCCTATAACGGTAGGTACCACTTTCTGCAAGCTCTTCAAACTAATTTTTATCTACTTTACACCATTTCCTGAACATTCATATTGGGGCTGATAAAGGTATCAATCGAAGTACTATTTCTTCTTCAACAATAGGGTTCTTCTTCAACAATGAACAGTTTTTAGCAATATGGTTCTTGTTGAGCAATTTGCTTTTTCCTCATTCTTCATCCTTGCTGGTTTAAATTAGTCTGTTATACGGGGTTGTCACCCCGTTTGTGCTAAAGGTGGCAACCCTGAGCACGTGCTACACATTATGAAAAAAAAAATGCTAACATAGCGCTTTCGTGTCACAGGTGGCAACCCTAGTTATGCACACAGTATTCTAAATTTTAGTCGCACTATCCAGCGCATTTGTGAGGTTTTGCATTTCTAAAATCCGAGTATGCAAGGCTTGAACTTCATCGCATAAAATTTGAAAGTTGTATCAAACAGTTCGTGGTAACGAACTTATAGTCTTTAAGCATAGATAATATTTGCTTAAAGACTCTGAACCATCCTTATACTGGCCCAATAATCTACCATGGTACTTGCTCTGTTTATAAGTGTTCGTATTTATTACACAGAGGTTTATTCTTGGTACCGAACCTGAATTTCCATCAAATAAAAGAATAATGTAACAAAAATCAAAACGGACCCTATGTGCAAGGGTTGTCCTCAGCAAAACAATAATATATAAAAGAAAAGAGACTTGCAATAACATACAACCATTCAAACAATTTTTTTTTTTTTTTTTTTTTTTTTTTTTTGTAATTTTTATGATCTTTTTCATTGTTTTATGAATTATGTTGTTGCAATATCGCAAAACTATCTGAAATTAAAAAAAAATCTCGATAAGTTAAACAATAATCTCTTGCTACCAGGAAAAAAGAGAAATTGCTACTACCAGAGAAGAATATAAACTTTCTCACTAAAAACCAATGCCATGCCTACCTTAATGCCATACCTTAAACTTCAAAAACCTTCAGCAATAAAAAAAAATCAGCAATAAAATCTACGGAGGGGAGGTCAGCAACTGCCCCTCTTCTTATTTGACGCCCCTGTTTACTATACAAATTATTAAAAACATAATTCAAAATCATTAATGATCAATAATTATCACTATTAATTATTAACAAACAGACGAGTTATTAAAAATATGCCTGAGGGGTATTTAACCCTCCCCCCCCCCCCCAAAGGTGTTTTTCCCCGCTCTTCTATATTATGAAAAACATATTATTACTCTAATAAAAAATTATTTCCAACAATTCCAGTACACTTAGAAACAAACAAATAGTGCATAGTGGTTACTGTAGTAGAGGGATATACGTTGGGGGGGGGGGGGGGGTGTTCTCAGAGCCTATATTTCCCTAATTCTAAAATTTTCTCAAATTTTTGGATACTACTATTTAATCTAAAATAAAACTATATTTTTATTATTACACTTATCAATGATTTAAAAGCATTTTCTTTCAACAAAATCTATTTTTTCAAAAGTTTCTGGATACTACTATTTAATTTAAAATAAAATTATATTTTTATTATTACACTTATCAATGACTTAAAAGTGTCTTCTGCAACAAACTGCCCCCCTCCCATCTGGCACCCCTGTTTAGGTTAGATCACCTTTTGAAAAGAAAATTATAACGTAAAAACCTACTTCACTTATACTCTGGTCATTTTAAACAAAGAAAATATTTTATGTAAAAACATGTTTAAATAAAAACACGAAAAATTCCGAGAGACACCAAAAATAATTTAAATATTTTATGCAGCACGTCTTTGTATATAGAATTTTCCAGCAGCAAGCTGTGAAATGGATATACGTGTTTTTGTATTGTCGGTCATCCTTCGCATCCAAACCTAAAATAAGATAAGAACATGTTACTCTAAGCGTAACAAGTAGAATTTGCTAAATTAAGAAACTCTAATCATAGTAACCATATTTAGTAATTCTATCAGTAATTTAGTAATTATCAGTAATTTAGTAATTGCTATCATCAAATTTTGTCGGTCTTCGTTCAAGCATCATAAATTAAAATCAAAACAATAAATTTGGCATAAAATTATTACTGCTAATACATTTTAAAAGTCCAAAGATTTTTGTAAGTATTAATATTAAACTCAGAGAATTTTTAATGAAAAAACTACAATATTTTATTCATAAAATAAAATTTAAGGCTTTTTGAAGTCCAAACTCAAAATCTAGAATTAAATTTTTAATGAAAAAGACCTCAGTGTAAATTTTTAATGGCAAAACTGCATAAAGAATTGTAATATTTTATGCATAAAATAGATTTTAAGGCTTTTTAAAATTCAGACTCAAAATCTAGAAGTTAATTTTTAATGAAAAAGTCCTTCCTGTGAATTTTGAATGGGAAAATTACATGAAAAACTGTAATATATTATGCATAAAATAGATTTTAAGGCTTTTTGAAGTCCAAAGTCAAAATTTATAATTTAAATTTTAATGAAAAAGAACTGTGTGAATTTCTAATGGAAAAATTATATGAAGAACAGTAAAATTTTAGGCTTAAAATAGATTTTAAGGCTTTTTGAAGTCCAGACTCAAAATCTAGAATTTAATTTTTAATGAAAAGTACCTTCGTGTGAATTTTTAATGCCAAAACTATATGAAGAACCGTTATATTTTTTGCGTAAAATATATATTAAGGGATTTTGAAGTCCCAGCTCCAAATCTACTACTACTACTAACAACTCACCGCAGCATCTAGCCACCTGAGGTCGAAACAGCTACGCACGCTTCTCCTCCATCCCAAAAATCTAGTTGGGCTCTAAATCTAGAATTTAGTTTTTAATGAAAAAGACCTCCGTGTGCAGTTACGAAGCTTTTGGTAGTACTCTGCACTAAATGGAAAGCGAAAGTGGGTATATGACATCAGCTATGAAATCAGCTATATGAAATCAGCTATATGAAATCAGCTATATGACAAATATAACAAAAATATGACAAATATGACATATATAACAAAACAGCTGTGAAGGTATAGCTTTTCTTTGAAGGAATTAGCAGATTTTTAACGTTTCAACTTTCAGGGACGAAGGGCATTGTGGAACTGAACTAATTGTTTTTGCTAACGTTTTGTTACGTGTTGTAAACCAAAAATTCGTTCATGCGAAACATAATTTTAAAAATCTAGGGGTTGACAACTTTAGTATCGTCGTACACAAAAGTCGTCCAAATTTCAAGACAAGGAAAGGACATTTAAGTAACAATTGGCGATTCAGACCGATTTTCAAAGACCCTAATCTTAAAACCATGACTTTCAGATACAAATAGACCTAAGATGGGCCTGGGGGCGCAAAATATGTCTTTGCTTTAATCTCCTTGATAATTTAAAGGCATTCCCTCATTCAATACACTTATGTTGATGGGTTTTTAACCAGCCTTTTTTTTAATCAGCTTTCACTGTATTAGCCTATGTTCAGAGGAATCTCTAGGTTTTTGTCATTAAACAATTTAGGTTTTTGTCATTTGAAAATTTATCCTAGGTTTTGTGTCATTTGACACAAAACTGGTCCAAATTTCAAGACAAGGAAGGGACATTTAAGCAATAATTGGCTGTTGTACCTTGGCCATCTATGCGATGAAGGGTTGGCCTCTTTTGCTAGTTGAAGTACCTACTGTCACTTCCCGACGCATTTGAGGTTACGAAGATTTCGGTTAAATGTCTGCTTCGGAGAGGGAAGTGCAAGTAAGAAAAGATTGTTAGAGCATGGTCATCTTCTTGGTTAAGGAGTTAAAAACTTCCTCATAATAGTTTATCTAGTACTTGATCAAAAGAATTGGTTACTAGATCATGTACCGTGTATAATATATACTTAAAATATGAAAAATTTATTTCGTTCTAAATACACTTCCGATGTAAATTAAACTCCCCTAATTGAGTTTAAAATTCCATTTCAGACAGAGAAAGAAAAACCGCATTTATTTATCAGCCAAATATCCCTTTAAAAAGTTCAAAGCAAGAGATGATTAATTCAACAATACTCTATGGTACTCTGTAAAACTTTTGTTCTACAAAACAAAAGAAGCTTGAGCATTCCAAACGCTATTGACAGATTTGAAAAGCAGAAAAACTACGGGCTTTTTGCAAGTACAATACTAATGAGAAGGATTGGAATTTCGCTGAAGTATTTTGAAAACCATAGTGGGACATTTTTTAAAACTTAGTTTAGAAGTTTAGAAGTACTCTTAGGAATGCGTAAGTTTAATGATCAAAATATCGCGGAAAAAACTATTGGGTAGGCAGCCAACATAATGAACCTAGTTTGTCAGCATAATGATAAAGTAGCGGTCCCTTCGACAGGAGCTGGGCCAATCGTGAAATAGTGATCAGTGCTCAGAATCAGAACCTATGTTATAAGGTAGTGAAAAAGTATTTTTCGGGGAATTGTTATTAAGAAGTATTCAGAAGATGATTATTCTCGTTTAGGTATCTAAATTTTTACAATATTGAAGTACGTTGATGTACAGTTAAATATTTAAGTGTAATAAATATCTTCATTTTCTCGTTGTGTTATTTTTTCTATATTTCTGTATATAGTATCGCAGGGTAGATAACTAGTTCGATTGCCTCCATTGGAAACGTTCCCAAGGAATCTGAAAAATCCACGAAGTACGCCTACGTTCCTGGATCGATGGCTCCACGGCCTAGTTAATCACCTCACAAGGAAATTCAAGTTTATTATTTAATCTATTTTATTTCCTTCCATTAGAATCACAAGTGCCTTCAATGAGCAGGGATTATGGACTTCTATGACGGGTGTACCCATCTTTTATTTTTGAAGCGTCTATCTATATCGACAGAAAGCTTTATAGTAATAACTAGATCCGACAAGATTATATTGCAACTGCTGGGCTTTTTAACGGGATATACCATTTAAAAATTTTCAAGGGCTTAAAAATTTCAATTTTAAAGTCCATATTGAACGAAAGAATTTCGATTAAAAGTCTGAGGCAATTTAGAGCTTGATAATGATCAAGCTCTAATCAATATCAATATCATGATAATGAAATTCTGCCGTTAGACCGTAGTCATCTTTGTTGATAAAGGGCTAGCAACTTTTCCTAGGTGGTGCATCTATTATAGTGGGTCCTCATAGGCATTTTAAGCTAAGATAACAGGTTAGTCAACCGTTTCTTTGTTTCCGATCCATTTCAAGTTAAGAAACTTTGTCTCCGTGAGGCAATGCAGCTACTATCAATAAAAATACATCCCAATGACGTAGTTTTGCAATTAATATAGAAGAGTAGCTGGAG
This sequence comes from Artemia sp. Qi Xiang Cuo, assembly GCF_049724085.1. Classification (NCBI taxonomy): domain Eukaryota; kingdom Metazoa; phylum Arthropoda; class Branchiopoda; order Anostraca; family Artemiidae; genus Artemia; species Artemia sp. Qi Xiang Cuo. The sequence continues at coordinate 50,349,703 of NC_142803.1, forward strand.
CAATATGGTTGTGAAAAGTACATCACAATGACGTAGTTGTGCAATTAGTATAGTAGAGTAGCTGGAGCAAAATGATTGTGAAAAGTACATCACAATGACGTAGTTTTGCAATTAATATAGAAGAGTAGCTGGAGCAATATGATTGTGAAAAGTACATCACAATGACGTGGTTGTGCAATTAGTATAGAAGAGTAGCTGGAACAATATGATTGTGAAAAGAACATCACAATGACGTAGTTGTGCAATTAGTATAGAAGAGTAGCTGGAGCAATATGATTGTGAAAAGTACATCACAATGACGTAGTTTTGCAATTAGTATAGTACAGTAGCTGGAGCAATATGATTGTGAAAAGAACATCACAATGACGTAGTTGTGCAATTAGTATAGAAGAGTAGCTGGAGTAATACGATCATGAAAAGTCAGGGATGGATTCACAGTACTAATCATGCTCTATAAGATGATACTGTTAGTCTTAATCCAGAACGATGCCCTCAATTAAAAACGATAAAGTTCAACTGGCTAGTAAGTCGATACATACTTTTTAATTTCCCTTCTTAAACCCTGGTCATGCTCGGTGATAAGGGATTTGCATCTTTTGCCAGTGGATGTACCGGTCTGATGCATTTAAGGGTACAAAATTAGGTTTCATGACCGCTATGCAAGAATTACGTGCAAGTATGAATAGCTTGTCAGGGGACAGTCTTCTTCAAAGATGAGGCGTTAGAAACTTGTGCAATTTAGTTTACCTATACCCTGAGGCCAGATTTGGCCTTGGTTGGGGAAACTTGAAGAACTACCATACACTTAGGACCTGAAAACTCATCAGCGAAAACTGGTTGTTACCAGATATTCTACTTATAGGCAATCAATAGCCAAGAAACCAAACCTAATTAAGGGGTCAGATACTAGTGCCAATGTGTCTACATATTAGTCGTTTCCAATACATTTAAGGCTACATTATCCATATACACTTTTGGCTTCAAAGCCAATATTTTGTTTCCCATTAAAATAAAGGTGCATTGCATATTTACATTTAAGCCTCAACTGGCTGCAGAGTCAATATGGGGTACTTGTATGAGAAACCCCTTACCGCTCAAGTTGTTCATTCATTGACGCATTATAGAACCGGTTTTTTTCGTCAGTTTCATTCAGCCAAGCGCAAAACATGACAAAGAGAATTGACAGAATAGATGGAAAATATAGAATTTGGGCTATATATTTGCACACTATGGAGGGGGGGGGGAAGGGTAATGTATTTGAACAGTGTGAAGTTACAAAACAATTCTTACTTCATAATATGCAGAACAATCGTACCTAACGCATGAGGTTTGCAGACCCGCTATACTTTACCCTCACCCCACCCCCTAATGTGCAAATATATACCCCAAATTTGTTTCTAAAGTATTACATTTTTATCATACTTAGGTATATTTCATTAGGATTGAGCGTAAGAGAAACATATTAGAAGAATGCTAGGTAGGGGCTATATCATACAAGTATCCAATATGGCATTTTTTAATCCCTTTCTCGGATTCCTGACCAAAGTTTTGCTCCTGCGACACTTTTGTTGGCAGCTACCAAAGGTTTGCTGCAAAATTTCACGTTGCGTAGGCAAGGCAAATCTAACTTACTTAATATTTTTTGCTTGTTTCTGAATATGGGCATAATATATCGATAAATGTAAGCGTTGAATAATTTCGTAGCAATCTTTTTGTGGAAAGAGAAAGAGAGGCCATGTTTTTTCCTGTGGAGGAGGGGCATGGGTTCACAATTATTGGTTATACAGGATTGTTACATGTTGTAACAGGATTGTTACAACAGGATTGTTACATACAAAAAGGATTGTTACATTTAGTCTTTTATTTTTAGATGTTTTTATTGCAGTTTTTATGGAAATAAAAAGACTGTCTATCTATAAAAGATTATTTTGTTAGAATAGATATATCGCAAACCATTATTTATCCATTCGGATCTATTCCTTATTATTGTCTTACGTTGAAAGGTAAACAAACAATTAACTGATTTGTTAAATTTGACAAAAATCTCTGTCCACAAAAATTCAAACATTAACAATCCGTTGATTCTCAAAGACAATTACACTTTTAAAGGAAATCACATCTTATTAAGCGGTTTGATGCCGCATGCCACCTGCTAATGCCAGAAACTGCACTAGGAGGTATTTTCCGTTAAAAATGAATTTCACCTCAATTTCACTGTCCTTAGAACTTCACTGGACCCAGGAACGTTACTATTATCTTTCAGATATTCCTTGTCTTTTAGCATATACTAATAGCAACTATACAACAAATAGGACAACTATACGGTACGCCTGCCATCTATGGCAATTCACGTTATCTATACTATTTTGTGGTCCTATTTTTATTTCATGAATTCAGGGCCGTAGTTTTTAGTATTTTTAAACCCATATATAAAAGTAAAAAGTTTACTTCTACTTCAAGATTTATGTTTGTCAGTTCTGCAATACTAGTAATTTTACAGTCCCTACCAGCAGTGCTTATCTCCGTTTCATGACCGTTCAGCCAGAAAGTACAGTGGGAGATTGGAGCCAGCCATTCTATGCTTTTGCACACCCTTCCTGTTTACCTTCCCCGGATTTCTCCATGTAATCATTTAGAGCTGAGTCGATGCTGGCTCAGCTTACAGAGTCAGGCCGCTGACTCCGGTTCCAAACCAGATAAGCAGCGACACCAGGATTCGAACCCCTGTCCACATTGAAAAAATGAGCTCATTTTATTATCAAAATGAGCTTTGTAAGTTCTGCTTCATAGTTTTGCAATATACTTCAGGTTTGCAACCTAGTGATTATTCATTAAAAAAGCTTTATGAGATTTGTAATATATTTTTTGTAGTTTTGAAAAATACTTGGTATTAAAGTGTTACAAATAAATTTACAATAAATTATTTTAGAAGGCTCAAGGAAAAGACGGAAGACTTACCGAGTCTGATCCAATTGCACTAATAACACAAGGGAAACGAGAGTTTCCGCCATCTACCGTCACAGCTTGCCCTCTATAATACCTAAAACAATTTAAGATGAAATTATTCTTCAGGTTATTTGAAAATTTACCGACCCTACTGCCCTAATAGCACAAGGGAAACGAGAGTTTGCGCCATCTACCGTCACAGCTTGTCCTCTATAACACGTAGAGCAAATTTAAGATAAAATACTTCGCGTTATTTAAAAATTTACATTTCAGTAATTGTAATTCCCCGCCAAGTTATCAACGACTCACAAAAACAGAAGTACACACGACTACAGGGCCACTAATGCATCCCTTGAGTAATTTGGTCAATTGGCCTTTTATTATTATTATTACTAACAAATAATCGTGATGATTGAAGGCAGATATTTAGAAATAATAAAACATGAAAGTTTAGAAAAGTGGTTTCCTTGTATCACTTGAAATCATTTGGGTATGAATCAGTTTTAATGTAGACTTTTCAAGACAAGTTTTCGCTATGTAGAGTACAGGTTTCTTCAAAACAAAGAAATAAATCTGAAAATTACAGAAGCGAAGAGCGGAGAAACCAAGAAAACGTCTTCAGCGTAGAAAAAAAAAGAAGAAGAACAAAAAATGACTAGAATCTAAAAGTAAAATAATATAAATAAAAAATATAAAATTAAAACGGACTAACTAAAAAAAATATATATACAATTACTCACATATGCAATTGCCAGCTACCCTCATGAACATCAGAGTCAGTTACGTTTCTGATGTTCTATATGTGAGTAATTGTATACATATTTATTTTAGTTAGTCCGTTTTAGTTTTATATTTTTTTATTTATATTATTTTACTTTTAGATTCTAGTCATTTTTTGTTCTTCTTCTTTTTCTACGCTGAAGACGCCTTGTTCTATACGGGCGAAATATTCATCTGATTTTCTTTCTCTTCGTTTCCTTTACTGGCCATAGACCCATTTGTCATTTTCGGGTTCATTTCTTTGTTTTGTCATGGCTGGCAAGTTCGGCCGTTCATGAAATTGGAACAATATTTGGGGGTGCCAACCCATCCAGAGTCTGGTGCAAGTGACCCAAAAATTTGAAAATTTTATGAAAAATTAAAATTTGATCAGAATGCGGGGCTGAGCTTAGACAATGAATAGGTACTATTTGGAAGATGAAGATGGCTTTAAACGACTTTTTGCCTGTTATTCCAAGCAAATTAATGGTCCTGTGTCAATTCTAATTTCTTGGTCAACCCTCCTAAGACCATAGGCGGGCGTGCCTTGTTTGCCTCTCGTTCCAGGCAATCTAATGGTCCTATGTCAATTTTAAATTCTTGGTCAACCTAACCTGAGACTCTTGGCAGGCGTGCGTTTCCAAAAACTAACACACAAGTATTTGTCCAATAAGAGAGTCATACCATTTACCCGTGCAATTTAAACATTTTTGCCTTTCAATTACTCGGACTATCTGTCTTGGTTTTTTTTTTCTACAATTAGCCATGCCTTGATGCCTACTGCAAAATACTTGATTTTCAATTCAAAATGATTTTCAATCATCCAAATGGGTGAGACATTGGAGTCAACGAAGGGCTCAGATAATTTTTAACTGTTGTTTTTGTTATCGACCGGTGAGACTCGGGTATAAGTCTTCATGAATAGTGCAAAGAAACCAGACTTAAGAGAGAACAGTGTTTTAAATAGATTTACTGTCACTAAGAGAACATATGTTTGAGGTTTAAAGGTATATCTCAATAGAGAAGGGAAGCTTTGACCTATCTCAAAACCTGTTTATCCAAAGCCACAGAGACTAGGACAGAATGAAGTCCTCAGAAATCCTTGGCACAACCTTCCGTGTCGCTACCTCTACATAAGTTTGAAGACTATCCAAGAGCGGTAAAAATGGTTATTTGAAAAACCTTCTGAAGCAGTACGGTTTAAGGATACATGATGGTATAATCTAGGATCTGATTCATTTTTGAAGATATTCAACAGCATCAAAATGACTGCCAAAATAATAATTGGTCATAGTGAAAAGCCACCCATGGCCCACAGAGCACAAAACAACGTTGGTTCCTTGTTTATATTTACCCCAAGGGTGGAAAATGAACCATAAATACCAATTTAAGTGAAATAGCCTAAGTATCAACCCTTTTTTCATGCTTAAGCACAAGTACTAACACTAAAAAACTCTGAGTATATTTTTTTTTTCATTAGGTGATTACTGCAAAAAAATCTAAACCATCATCGCATTTAATTTTTGAATTTTATTTATCATACAGTTTCAAACTACATTTTAATCGTAAATCTCCCAACTATTTAATTCTTTCATATATGACTTAAGATCATGAAATTTGAGAAAGCCCCTCCCCCTCCTTGGATTTTGAAAAATAGCGAGTGGTCTTAACAGGTTTAGTATGGAAATATAATGGGTAAACGACCTTTCAGATATATACCGAGTGTCAGTTGTACTCCATTCTTTATTTTTTGGGCATATTTAAAGCAGAAATAAAACTAAAATAAGGAGTACAAACGGGAAATCTAATATCGGAAAGAATTACAAATAAAAACACTGGAACACTTGAAACACAGACTGATTAGTCTTAATAAGCTTAATATGGACAAAGAAGGGTTAAAAGACTTTTTGAGGAAAAAAAATTATCTGCCACACAAAAATTTTGTTTTTGGGAATGTTTCCAGCTTGACTCTCATTTCCGCGGAGGGAGGTTTGAATGTATTGTCGGTTCCTCTCTATTCTAAAAATAGTAATGGCCAAAAATAAATACTTTCGAGGGGAGTCGAAAAATTAGATAAAATTCCAATTGTTTATTATACATAGGAGGGGTGTCCACATTTGCATAGTTGGAAGGTATCCATAGATTTAAAAGTAGTGATCGCCAAACGTAAATATTACCAATAAATAATAGTATCATTCAAAGCAAATTTTCCATAATAAGGATGATATGCGTGTAAACAGGGAAAATTCCTTCAAATGCGGGTGACAATTAAAATCTCTTTCCCATGGAGTGTATGTCCACCCTAAATTTTGGAACATACCCATTTTGAATTTCCTTAGAAAAACTGTTTTTCTGCTAATTTTGTTGAAAAAAAACGTAAAACAAATAAAAAAATTAAATAAATTAAATTACCCCTCCCATTACCCCAAACATACATTTTTACCCTCTCTCCTAAATCTCTTTGAACTGATATTAGGGGTCCAAGGGGTATAGCTAGCGCAGTTCAATCAAGGATCCTTTTTTTTTTTGAATTTTCAGCTTTTCAAATCTGACAATAATTTTTGTCACATGGGGAAGCTTCCCTCATCTCCCATTCCCACGCACAGTCTCATCTGGTAAAACTTCATAAGCAGTGGTGCTAATTCATAAATATTCGGGGGGATGTATTTTCTCAAATCTGGGAGGGGGGGACTTGTTCTTTTAAGATTTTTTTTTCTCTATTGAAACTACTATGAAAGGGTATTTTTGAGTGAAAATAAAAAAAGAAATATATTATTCATAATCTAGGGGGGAATCTAGTGAGGAGAATATCCCCCTCCTTGACCTTTTGTGCCTGGGGTCAGAAGGACCCCCTCCCCCTATGAAAAGATAGTGGGGAAAAAATAGATTTCTAAAATTATGAGCTCCCCAACTGTAAGAAAAATGCTTTGATGCCCACACATTCAATCTACATCTACCCTATTAAAACTATTAATAATAAAAAAATAAAATAAAAAATGACTCTGATTACTTGTTGTCAAATAAATAGTCGTACTCAATGCATATGATTTTTTTTAATCTAAGCCAGTAGCTACTTTGAAGTTCAAAAATTTATTTGAATAGCCAAAAACAGTACAGAATAAGAATATACCCCTGCACAAAGAGGAGGCTTTTACCTCAAAACAAAGTAAACTATGTAAAGTAGAAGCAGTATTTTCTTATATTAAAAAAAAAACTGTTTTGGTCTATATTTTACAGTTTTTTCCTTTTTTAGAGGGGGGCGGGGGTCCTTTGTCCAAACTCAAGAAGGGAGGAAGGGGGGGGCTTTTCTAACTCCTGTCAGAACTTAGCTCTGCAGTTGCTTTTGAAATACTTCTACTTTAGCACCACAATCAAAACAAAATTAAACAGATTGCATTAATGCCTTTTGATTTTGGACAGCCAACTAGGTATTTCTCGTTGGAATATAAAAGCAGGCTTACCATCTTTTTTCAAAAAATAGTTTCCCGTCTTCAATTCTAGCTTCGTAAATATTTTCATTACTGGAAGGGGAAAATTCAGGCGGTTCAATCTCCACATTCTTTGGTGACGCAGAAGAGGGTGTGATTGTCGGAGTTCCGCCTATAACAAAACATAAAAATTGAGCGAGGGCTAAAAACAGAAGCAAGAGGTCTCTTATTCATGATTACACAGTAGAGTTTAAAGCCAGCTCAATGGAATTTTCGAGCAGATTTCTTGTTGGCGGCACATTTTTTGTTGGTGGCATATTTTTAGTTGGTGGCATATTTTTTGTTGATGGCATATTTTTTGTTGGTGGCATATTTTTTGTTGGTGGCAGCTAAAGATCGAGAACAATGACCACCATTATCTTCATAGTAGTGCTGGGTTTACACAACCACGTTTACAGGTTGACGCGTGTTTGACGCGTATCATCCTTATTTGACGCGTTTGACGCGTGTTTTTGAGTTAGGCCTCAGATTTACGTTTTGATGCAAGTTAATACCACGATACAAATAATAAATAAATAAATGCATTTTATTGCCACAATAGCACATAAATAGCAGCAGACATCACACGACAAGAAAATATGAGACACAATTAAATGAAATAAATATAAAAATTAATTATTAAAACTTTTACGCAGCATTTTCAAAAAATTCATCTTTGTAATAAAGAATTTCATCATCTTCACACACTATGGAACAAAGACAATAGATACCATTTTGATGTCTTTCGGGGTAGAGGACAGAGGAATTGGCAGGACGAAGTGAGGACTCCTCTAACTATTTTTGGGTGACTAGTTTCTGGGTCTCGAAAATCCGGTTCAATTTTGCGGTAGACATCAGAGACAAGTCCGTATGCAGCAGGAGATGTTGCCGGGTTTGAACCCCCCCCCTTCCAATAAAAGAAAATGTATGATATCTTCACCGGATGTGTAAATTACTCCAAACATTATTTAGCATTCCCGCTTCTGAATATTTTAAAGCTTTTCGGTTTGCATAGCAGTTAGAACTAGGTTTCAAAGGGGACAAGTTTATTGGTTTGTGATTGGAGCATATACATATACATAGGAACATATACATACAGTAGGGACTGTACATAATGGCGATTTAGATGTTAAAGCGAGTGAGGTATGCAAATGATTTTAGACAGAGGGAAGCTTTTTGGAACATAGCCTTTATACGCGAATCCAAGGCCATGCCCAGGATTTTTTTTCGGAGGGGGTTTTACTAAAAAAAAAAATTCGGAGGGGGGGGGATGTTGCACAAAAAAAACTCAAAGAACAAATACAAAATTTGTTTATATCCATTTGTGTTTACGTTTTTACGAGTCAGACAGACATTTCGGGGGGGGGGGTCAAACACCCCAAACCCCCCCCCCCCTCTGGGTATGGCCTTGCATGAATCCTATTTCAGGTTTCTTTCGAAAATTATTCCTAGGATTTCAGCCAATGAAAACAAAAGAAACTGATTGGGATGGCGTTTCCTTTTTAGCGAAATTATATTGTGCGGTACTCTCATTTTTTATTAGTGAGCCTAGGATGCCAATTCTTTCCTGGCACTGATAGATTTTGATAGTGGGTATCCAAAACTAACTGTAGACAATTACTCTGGAAAAAATCTAACAAATCCTCCCCTAACAAATCACCCACGCCTCAGAATCATGCTTAACCACTGTCATCACTGTAGCTTCAAGTATTCTATATTAAATAATTATATCATTATATATTATATATTAAATATTATATCATTATTAAATATATTAAATAATCATGGTTCACAGACTTATTAACATCTCCTCTGTACCCACCGTCTTTACTAATGATCTAACTGATCGATCTTCTCGTTACCCAGCATCACCTCTTCAACTTCATTTATCCCTAGTCTAAACGACTAAGTATTCTAAGGGGCAATTGCCCCCCCCCCAATTGGCACCCCTGACGTAAAAGTTAAAAGAATTGCTTAAAAGCGGCAAATGCTTAAAAGAATTGTTCTTAAGCATTGCATAAGCTGAAAAAGTTATAGAATATTAGTTATTACAAGAACATCCTTCTAACGTAAAGCAAAACTCAATGTTATCTGCTGGAAAAATTATACTTCAACTATAGTAAGTAGCAGGTTCTCATATCTGATATATTCCTCGGCGATAATAGATATTAAATACAACCTCTACCCCTTTAACTATATTCAATATTTTATCAGCATTTATTGGAGCTAGGAAAAAAGAAGACAAACAGTCAATTTTCAGGGGAGATCACGGAGATTCTGGGAGTGTGACAACCCCCCCTCCCCTCTCGCGGTGTGTTCCCTGGTTATACTGTAGATTAAACACAGTTTTTTTTCTAAAAAATGCCATAAGTTAGAAGCCAGAAGTGAATTAATTTGGATTATCCCCATCTCCTCCCCCCAAAAAACAGAAATTTGATGTGGGGTACCATGACCGTATCCAGGGGGGGGGGCTAACCGGGATGAACCCCTTCCCCAAAATGTTTCTCCACTCGTACAAAAGTACTAAAAATACATATTGACGGGAAGATTGCTTTTCACACACTTACCCCCCCCCCCTCCTCCACCCGAAAAATCCTGGATACGAACTAGTTGGGTACTGAGAAACACAGTTTTGCTGGCTTGGGGGCGGGTGCTTTCGTTTGCTTTTTAAACTTTCACTTACGGTTACTCGGATTCGTCACGCAAAAAAATAAAAAAAAAAAAAAAAAAAGAGAGATTGCCAATCACAGCTAGAAAAATGTAATAACTTTTCTGTAGTACAGAAGACACTTTGTTTTCAAGTCCAAGGGCGGATCAATAGCTCAGGCCCCCCTAGAGAACCAGTCAGACCGCCAATTTCATTCCCTTGGGTGACCAACTGATCATTAGCATAAAAATAAATATTTCCAAATGATAAGCTGGTAACAATCAATGGTTCTTGTAAAAGAGGCATAGACGATCAATTCGTGTCACAGGTAAGTCATTGGAGGTCAAATCTACAAAATCTGCTACAAACCTACAAAAGTCATTTTTAAAGTATCGGCATTTCAAAAGAAACAAATTTTTGTAGATTTGCCTTGTAAATAACCTACCACAGTACTAATTAAATTCCAGAGGTCACGACTTCTTAAAGGCGGCACCTAATAGGAGCTCAAGGATCAGGCCTTGCTGGGGGGGGGGGGGTCTAAGGCTCCTCCTCCCCTCTCCAATCGCCAAATTCATTCCGACATCCTAATTTTCACAGTTTTCTTATGTAGGATAGTCTTTAAGGCCCATCTCGAGGAGCGAAAAATTTCGTCCATAGCCAAAACCGGATCTGGTGACTGTTGACGCACACTTACCATTCTTTTTATTTTGATATTGCATAAGTGGTGGTTTTCCTTTCTGTATTGCTTTCAGATCTTCTGCTGCTTCACCTTCATCCATTAAAGTATTCAGCTTGGTTGGAGCCGTTTTCTGCCGCTTCTCCGCAATAGGCACGGGCTCGTTTGGACGTCTTCGAAGCTTCCTTGTTATTACAGGCTTCACCTACTCAAATAAGTACCGCAATTAATAAGCGAACAAAGTTAATACATAGACGGCATCATGCTTAAACTTATAAGCCATGAATTTACAACCTTATAAACGAATTTCTACTTTTGGGGTAAGGGATTACTTTTCGGATAGGTAAAATTTCGCTCAATGACTCGACAGAACATTTCTGCCACATACTTTTCATTTTTCTTAACTAGCCACGGTATATATAATTTCGTGTATTAAAAAGAGCTAGAAAGATAGAGTTACAGGAAGGGAGGTAGACCGAGGGAGATAGGGAGGGCCTCCACAGAATAGTTGAAACAAATGCGTGCCTTTGCTCGCGAATTCCAAATTCATAGTATATTTCATTTTGTATCCGAGTGTGAAGAGCTGTCTAAGTTGCGGAATGAATGTTTCGGACGAGTGTTTGGGAGCGAATGCTGGTTAATAGAGCGGATGGCTGAGAGGAACGCATGTGCTATTAAACAGTGATGTAAGTTTCTTCGTTAAGGGATTAAATATATGGAATTATGTTTGAGGGGATAGCCTGATACTATTTTTATGATTTGAATTTTATTATATGGTGTTTGTTGGTTAAAAGTCGAACCTTGGTATGTTTCCTTTTTTGTCGTTTTGTTGTTCTTTTTCTTTTTTCCTTTTTTTGATTTTTACTGTCTTAAGTTGTATTTTGTTCCTGGGTGTTGGTTTGTAGATTGTATTATGTGTTGCTATGGCCCACAGGCTTTTTTCAATAAATCTTATCTTATAGTAACAAGTAATTGCAAATGAACTAAAAGTTTACACTAAGAGACAAAACGAAAAAACTCAACGCAAAAAAAAATAATTGAATAGAGAAAAAAATGAGCAGGTATAAAAAGAAAAATAATAATTTACATAAAACATCAACAGTTGCTGCAGCTCTGAAGAAGGAAAACAAAACCTACAGATGTTCAAAATCATGAGAAAAAGCTACACAACAAATATTTTGTCAAGGCAGTAGAGCAGCACAACATCCTGAGCTGCACAGTAAATATTTTGTCAAGGCAGTAGAGCTGCACAACATCATAAGCTGCGCAGCAAATATTTTGTCAAGGCAGTGGTTGCAATAGTTTTCTCACTTATCCTTGTCTTGTATTATCAAGAATTCAAGATATTGGGTCCCAGTCTTTGTTCATGTTTGTAAATATCACTTTGTAAGCTATTATCTTTAGTAGAAATAAAAAACCCACCGAATATAACACGTCTCATTAAAAATCCGATTCGTTAAGTTTTATAAATAGTTGGGTACCCATAGAGAAAAAATGGCTAGCATAAAATTACCATAGAGGTATTAGATGGAGAAAGGTTTTTAAACAAACAATAAAAACGTTTTTTTCGATGGTGCGTTTGACAAAAAACAGCTCTTCAGATATGTGCAGCATTTTTCTTTCTTTTTTTGTGTATATTGTTTTCTTCCATGTTTTGTGAGATTGGTATAGTTTTTTTTTCCTGTAGATGAAAGCTTCCAAACTCGAAGCCAAAATCTTCAGGCTTTAATAGTATATAGTGATGAACTCAAGTTCAAATAATGATCTAATCTTCAGTAGAAATGCATACTTAAATCAAATACGTTAGAACACTAAAGACCAATTAATGCTTTTAGAGCCATATCCATCTGTCTTTTTTTTGTCTGCAACAAAATACACACATATATATATATATATATATATATATATATATATATATATATATATATATATATATATATATATATATATATATCCTAGATGAGATCAAAATCGCCTCAGAATTCTAGATTTAGTTGAAATCGAGCCTAGTAATATATGGTCATCCGGCGTGGAAAAAGTGTGGTAGCATGGTAGCCATGCTACTTGGCAGTTTTCAAGGCCAAGTGAAATTTGTTGGCAGATTTTGCCAGAAAAGGTGTCAAAACACAAGTTCTGCTGCTAAAGTGTTGGCAGATTTTGGAATTTTGCCGAATTCTGCTACTGGCAACTTTGGAACTTTTTGCATACCTGATGGTCATTGTCTCTGTTTATAAACAACACCAATTTTTTTAAGGAACGTTTGTCGTTGTTATAAAAATAGTTTCTTGCACGTTGTCAGTTTCTGTGAAAAAGTCCAACTGCTGTTAAGATTATGACAGCCAAGGCAGACCTACAGGTACATGGCAAAAAACAGAAGTTCACCAAGGTCAACTACTTTCCAAGGTGGCTAAAAGCCCCTAAACTAAAATTTTACAGCATGTATTTTTTTCAATTTCTTCGTTTTTGCTGTATGTCAGACTCAAGTCTAAAAAAAAACATTTCAAATTAACAAGAAAAAACATTTAGAACTAACTTTACAATAAACCAAAGGAACAGCATCAAAGCGGGATCCGGCTTATTCCCGCCGGAAAATTCTGCCCACATATGACATTGAGCAGCCACAAAGAAAGCATCACAAATGATAACCATGGAGACAAAAAGGAATTTTGGAATAATCTACATATATTACAAATATAGAAAAAACATGTCGTGTAAAATATCCCTAGTATTTATTTTTACATTTTATTTCTTTCCTTCTCCCTGTTTCTGCCTTGACAGTGATTGGCAGACCTACTAAAACATATAGCGATGATTCAGTTCATCATAGCAGCGCATCAATCAATATAATTTCTAAGCCAATTTTTTTTTACAAGGAATTAAGCCAAAAATAGGAACAACACCATCTACATACATTTAAGAGGTTGTTATTTAGTGATTTTTTCTTTAAATAAAAAGATAATGCATGACCTGAAAGCTAAGGAACTGATGCAAACAGATCATTTACATAAACTAAAAGCAATAGCAGTCGTAAAATGGAACCCTTTGGAACACCAGAGTCAAAAGGTATGACCCAAAATTATGACCTTTTGCTGCTTATCAGAAAAAAACGTAAAATAGACCAGATAAACATATCGTTTATACAATAACTTTGTAATTATGCAGAATTGTCTTAAAATTGACAGTGAAAAAGGTTTGGGAAATTTGCAACTACCTTCAATGCTTTATCTAGAGATTAAGTTTACTATTCCTCTTGCGAATTCTTTGCACTGGCTGGGTAGGGTTATCTACCAATAGTCTTCCAAGTTTGCACCAGCGCACAGCTTCAGATATTAATAAAAAAAAATCTAATTAGGATACGCTAAGATGGTTGTTAATAATAGAAAATACAAAAGACATGCGTTGGCCAAGCTCTACTCAATTTCCTCTGATCATTCTGTTCGTCTTTTTTCTGGAATTTTTCAACATCTTAAGAAAAAAAATAAAGAAGAATCAAGACTATTTATTTTAGGTTTTGTAAATTTTTTGTAATCACTTGCACCTTAGACAGAAAATCGAGTTCTTATTAGAAAATTTCTGATTCCTAATGTTACAGTAAAAGTGGACAGACTGCACAGAAAGCTGTGTTGCTTTATGTTTTATTTTATTATTTATGGCAGGCGAAAATTAAATAACAATAATAATAAAGTTTACTTTCTGTTTCTTTCTCTCTTTTTAATGGAATAAGGAATAGAAGTAAAGGTAAAGATGGAATAGAAATGGGTCAATTATTTGACAAAATAGCTACGGCGCCACTATTAAACGATAAAATTATATTAGCAATCTTAAAAGGGTCAGAAAAAAGCACCATCTTTGAAAATTCACTTATTAGATCTAATTATTAGATCTAATTAGAACTTATTTATTGAGATCTAAGATCTAATTAGATTTAATTAGACCTTATTAGATCTAAGCTTCAGAAACACGAGTTGGTTTAAAATATACAGAAACAAACTCGAGTGAATAGCTATGAAAAGTAACGCTTAAGATTTCTTGGACACGTGCCTAAGCGCCCCTTTAAAGACTCCCCACTCATGCAGATTGGAATCCATGCATGACTGATTTAAACAAGGGACTAACATGTTTAATATATTGGGTTACAGTGTTTTCGAGCACAATGATCTTTCGTTTTTGATTAGAGTAGGACTTTTCTATGAAGAAATTCGACGAGCATGTCAATAAAACTTATCATCACAATTTATCTCAAATCCCATCACTAATCTTGTAAGAAAAAAATCGCAAATAAAACAGTACAACCAGCACATGAACAATTTGAAAAACAGAACCGACATTGCTAATTAGGTCCCAAATGTTGTTTTTTTTTTATCGTCAGGCCCGCCTGATCATCAGTTTTGCCAATGCTTTGAAATAAACTGTACCAGTTTTCCGATTAAAATTGTACCGCAAGAAAGCAATTTGTACCATCGGAGCAATAGGCTAAAATTCGCCATAACAATATGAAAATTTTCAATAAACTAAAACTTGGAACAGATATTTAAGTCAAAAAGGAGCAAGTAAAACCTAAATGTACCAGGAAATCTGATTGTACCAAAAAAATTCCAAATGTGCTGCACTGTACCGGGACCTCTAATTTGTAACAAAAACGGTACAATTATACCGCGTTGGCAACGCTTCTGATCATGTATCATTGATGACATTTAAAAAAAAACTTACACTCAACTGGGAGAACTCTTCATTTCCTCAGACTAAGAAAAGCAGCGTCTTTTGGAGTGTGTTATCCAGGCATTAATTTCAAAAATGTTTTCCAAAAAAAGAAGTTTTTCCAAAACGGAAAAGTAAACAATACCAAGCATTATTGGAAGTCAGTAATTGCACCTTTTATCCTTCCTGTTGGTTTACCCAGCCATTGGGCCTTGCAGAGGATGATGATGTGGTTACCTTGTATTGTTATTTTTTTAATAGATTCAATTTTTATATTATCATTTCCTTTTTTTGTAACTAATGATAATGATGATGTGGTTACTAGTGTTATTGCCTTATTTTGCCATGTTAATTTGTATAATATCAGTCTTTTGACAAAATTCATCAGAAAAACGACAGTTAAGTTAATTAATGATGATGCGATTAACTTGTTTTGTCAATTTTTTTTTTAAATAATGGCAAGTTTCATAATGTCAATTTTTTGACAAAAATTTATCAGGCAAGTCAATTTAATTATTTTCATCATGATGATATGATTACCTCGTTTGTCATTTTATTTTATTTTTAAATAATGGAGATGATGATTTTACTACCTTGGTTTATCAATTGGTTTTAATAATGAGTATGATGATGTGATTACCTTGTTTCGTAACTTATTTTTTTTATAAAAACTCAGCTTTTGAACAAAATTCTTCATACAAGGTCAATTAAGTTAATTTTAATCACTATGATACGATTGTCTCTATCCAGGTCATTTTCTTTTTCTTTTGAAATAATGAGGATGATTGTTTAAATATTTTATTTTGTTAATATTTTTTTAATAATATCAATTTGTGACAAAATTCATCAGACAAAAGTCAATTTCTTTAATTTCCATCATGAACATGTGATTACCTTGTTCCGTCAATTTTAAAAATGAGGTTGATGATGTGATTGCATCATCAATTGATGATGTTGATGATGTGTTCTGTCCATTTTTTTACAACCTGATTGATCCATTGAATTGACTACTGTTACCCTAAAAATCGAGAAAAGTACAGTTTCCAAATTTTTCAACAGATAACCCACAAAAAGAATATAAAGGCTACTTCTTCAATTGCTAAAATACCTTGCCTAAAGCCCAAATTACAACCTAATTTCATGAATGCACTGAAATACAAGTGCTTTGGCTATCTCATATCATCGTTATGGAAGCTGTTTATTACTATTTATTTAGCCATAAAAACTAAAAAAAAGCAGGGACCCAAACCTCCATAGAATCTCCCATCAATTCGATAGTCAAATGCTCATTCTCAATCATTCTCTTCCTCTCTTCGAAGTCTGCTATCAGATTCTCTCTTAGCTCAGCCTTCTTCTCTTCAAACTCTCTGACAGCAGCTCTCCTTTCAGATACATACTCTCTTTCGATCACCTCCAACTCGATCTCTTTCCACACATCATTGAGTATTAACCGTTCCCTCAATAAACTTTCTAACTTCTTCAATTTTTTACAGTACTCTGGCAGTGATTCATGCTCAAGTTGTTGAAGCTGCTGGTACAGATATGCCAGCTTGTCCTGGTATATCCTAAAATTGAACAAAAAGGATTAATAATGAATTTCCAATGTCATTATACTCATTTCAAACCTATGTATCACCGTCACAAGCACTAAACGTCATAACATCTAACCGTCAGAACCACTAACTGTCATAACATCTAAAAAAAAAATTATAAGTTTATATAATAGTAATAAGTATATAATAGTTTAGAAATAAATGTTGGCTATATATTTGCATATCAGAGGGGTGGGGGTAGAACACGGCATATATTAAATACGTAACCTAACCTAGGTACATTTTCCCCCCTAAACCCCACAAAACTAAAGTTGAAAAAGTTTAGACGTTATGACGGTTCGAAGTTCTGATGGATTCTTTTGTTGATGTTTATCACGGATTGTTCAATGTCCCGACGTTAGTGCTTCTGACGGTTAAATGTTATGACTCCTTCCCATCCAAAAATTGTTCGCAACATCAACCGCTATTTATACTTAAGAGATTTAAGCAAATACTGCTAACTACATCGAACAACTCGTTTGCAATTCACATATTCCTCTCTATCCAGGAAATTTTCTCTCTTCTCTATTCTTTAAAAAGATCAAGCTATCAAGATAGCTTATTAGTGTTGTCGAACTGAGGAGGAGTTAGAGGGAGGGCATGTACTCCCCACCTAGATTTTTTTGCCCAGCCCCATAGATTTCAAAAGTACCTTTTGTGGTAGTTTCATTGAAAAAATATCCTTTTTAATATTTTCATTTTAAAAATTTTAATAACGACAAATTCAGAGGAGAGGCAGGAGAGGGCATGTATCCCAACCTATATTTTTGCCAAGCTCTCTTAATTTCTAAAGGTACCTTTTTTTAGTTATTTTCATTGAAAACGCCGTTTTTGGTATTTTCATTAAAAAAACTGAAAACTACGACAAATCTCCCCCCTCTAGGTTCTTAAAACACATGTTGCTTCCCTCTAAATTTTCATGAATTGACACCACTGCAGCTGCCATGCTCACTGCCCCATGTTCAGATTCTGCAAGACTAAGGGTAAAACCCATTGAAAATTACTGTCAAAACTACTCAAAGGGAATCTAATCCATAAATATTTAATGAATGAATGAGATTTATTTCCCCGTTTTAAAACATTAGTTAACAAGCGGAGTAACAGTAAATAGAGTAAAAAGAGGAAAAAAAGAGAAACATAATTAAATGCAGCACAATAAACACAACAGCAAAAAAGAAGATCTTCCACCAAATCAACTAAAACAAAACATCTGCGTACGCTTTAAGAAAATAATACGTAAACATCATGGTTCAGATCAAGCGAACTTATAATTCTATTTTTTACTGTCAGTGTTAGCGGTAATGTTAGCTCCACACTTTGCTCTTGCTCTGGAATTTCTGGTCCAAAGTAAGAGATTAAGAAGGTATCTACAATACTTATAGCAATACAGATAGCTCTTTCATCCCCATCCAATAGGATTGACCATAAGGGAGATAACGACAGAACGTGCAGGACAGCAAGAATACCATGAAGGTGCGCAAGAAAAATCGCTTAAGCAACAATTTACTGCCTACAAGGAGACCGTATGTACGGCGGGCTTTCTTTACAGAACGCTCAACAAGAGCCAAACGAGACATTTAAGATTTAACGCAATCAGAAGGCCCAGATAAGTAATGGTACTAGAAGCAATACAAACTTAATTACTGAGCCAAACACAAGCGGTTGAGGGATGATGAGAATAGGGGTTAAACACAAGCATTTCACATTTACTTTCATTAAACGAAAGACTAACTTATGAAACACGTTTGTAAGTGGCGAATTTATTTTTTCTCAACTCGGGAAAACGATCTGCTAGGACTCAGGGTATCATCAGCATAATTCAGTAGTGTAATGCAAATTCCACACTCTGTCATATTATTCATCTCAATAAAAAACGCCATCTATGTTATTTCCAGAGTGTATGTGCCTGAGTTTGCTTGTTTGCTGTTAATGGGATAAAGCTATTGCACTACTTAGAGGTTGTTTTCATATTGATTTGTACCCTTTAATATACAAATTTATAGTTAAGTTAAATTGATTGATATCCTCCAATCCCTAGAATATGTCTCTCTCTTCGGACATCCTCACCCGCGCCTTCTTTTTTCTTAAGTGGACTGGGTCGTCGTCTATAACGGCAATTTTTCCTATATCAGTAAGGTGCTGACTTTCTACTGGGAACAAGCAGAAGAGGGGAAGGAACTCCCCGCAAGCGCCGTACTGTACCCGCTGGTATATTCAGTTACTCGACAATTGCGGGGAAAAGGTGAGGGGGTACTTACACTTCCCCTGTTCTTGCGTAATTTCAGTACCTGGACTTTGATTACTGGGTTGCGATTTGCCTGATAACGTGGAGGTGCGATGGCGAAGCTTGTACGAAGTGCTGTGCTGAACTTTATGTATCGCTCGATGCAAACAGGAAACAAAATAGAGCAAATTGTTAAAAGAGCAGTGGAGTTTTTCTCTCATACGGACATACTAAACGCGAAAGAAAAGTTGATCTCTATGGGGAGCGAACTGGGATATGATTACGTATTCCGGAAAACTGCCAACGACAACGATAATATTACTGAAATGGCGAAGATATTGTCCCTATGTGCCAACGGCAAGAAATCACTACCACAATTTGTCATTGTGGATCCCCAGGAAGTTCCCACATGTCCAGACGAAATCAGTGCTTGCATTCGGGTCAAAGTTAATGAAATGTGTCGTCGAGTAGATGTTGGATTAGACTCGATAGCTGGAAAAATCAAGCTAGCTACGGATATGTTCTTCGAACAATTAAGTAAAGTGTCTGAACAGTGCGTTGCCATCTCCGACACCATGTCCCGAGCCCCTCCCTCTGTTGAACCACAAATGACAAAACAGAAGCCTCTGTACGCAGTGATGGCTAAAAATATGCCATCTGATCTCAACTCGCCGCAGGCTAGGCAAGAGTTCAAAAGCAAGCTTTGCCCAACTGAGGTTGATTCGGACTCTCTTACTCTAAAGCGTAGCAAAAATGACTGGAAAATCCTTGTAAAGTCACGGGATTCAGCAACACAACTAGCCAAGGCCATGAGTGGTGAGCAAATTGACACCCATTTGAGAGTGCCCCAATTTGTAGGCATTGTAAAGCGGATTCCTAGTTTTCTAAATGAAAACGAGCCAAGTCGAGTAGCTGGGTGTGAGAAAGCTGTTCAGTGTGGTGACACTAGAGCCTTCAAATTATATTACCCGAGTCGCGCTGATCTGGAAAATGCTATTGCCAATCCCCTTAAGATCTACCTTGAGCTATTCAGGGTTGAGGAGTTCCGTTTCTTGCCCCGGCGCTGCTTTAAATGTCACAGTGTTGGACATATCGCTGCCAACTGCAACCAACAAGAAAAGTGCTCACACTGTGGCGGCACTGATCATACGTCTAAGAGTTAGCCCGTGTAAGAAGCCACAAATGTGTTTAAATTGTAGCTCAACAAAAAGCACAATTGCTACCACGCCTCATGCCCACTTAATCAAGCACAGCCGTCTATGCCTCCTGTATCTTAATGGGCTGCAAGGTGTACTGTTGGAATATGAATGGTAAAGTGCTGGAAAAATTGCCATTTCTTAGTGATCTACCCACGAAATATGACCTTATTTGCCTCCAAGAGCATTTTCTCACGGAAGCCAGTGTCAACTTGCTAAAATTTCCTTCAGATCATCATTATATTATACAGCCAGCACGCAAATTCGGCAACCACGGACGTCCTTCAGGAGGGCTTGCTATAATCTCCAAATCTGGTCCCCTCCCCCCTGCCTGTCTCCAGCAAAGTGAACACTTCCAGCTTATTCAGTGTGGGGATTTCATTGTAGCCAATGTTTACTTGCCTACTAATTACAATAATATCGTTTCGGAGCAATAGTTTGCTATCGCTTGCAAGAAACTCGGAAACTCTATAAAGAAAGTACTAAGGGAGGGCTTCCCATTAGTGATTTTGGGGGACTTTAACTGTTACATTGAAGACAGCAGCAACTCTCGTGCCCAAGCGCTTCTAAGTTCACTTCCTAATGAATTTAAGCTAGCCACGAAAAACAAACAATATTCTTTTATAAGTGTCTCTCAGTCTGTGTCTAACATCGATCACGCTATTAGTTATAATGTTGAGCTACCTACCTTACAGGTAGGACGGAATGTACTCAGACCGTCAACCCCTGTCTGTCACTATCCCATGTACTGTGAATACGTACCCGCCGAAACCTAAACCGAAGCTCTTGAGTGACTGTAAAAAGGTTTCCCGCCCTTCATTCCATCAAAAGTGTGACGAAGTCATCGGAAAGATTAAGGTCCCATTTCATCTGCTCCAGTGGAATGCTGACTTACCTAATAGTGAAATTAGACTGCAATTGAACCTATACTTTGCTTAAATATGCCACGCTTTAAAAATAGCTGAAAGCTCAGCTGGCCCAAAACTCCGATATAGTGAATGCAAAGGTTCGGCCATGTTTCGGCTGCAGATTTGACATGAATGTGACAGCCCTAAAAGTGGTGAAGTTAATCAAATTCTTATTTTCAATAAGTGGAAATTCGCGAAAGAACTGCGCAGACATCGTAGAGCTTTAAAACTTAAAACTGTGTCAAAAATCATGGATAATCCTAATCTGATTTGGAATCTGCGTGCAAAGCCTGCTGAGTACAATAATCCAACTGCCAGTGAGATTGGTGAGAAAGTATGGGTTGATTGTTTTAGTGCGGAATTTGCAGCCCCAGATGAGTCGAACAACCAAATGTTTTGTGAGCAACTAAGTCCCCTCCTTACTAAAGAGTTAAATTATTTTGTTGTGAATAGTAGTCAAATCCGGGAAGTGTGCAAAAAATTAAAGAAGAAATCGTCAAGTGGTGCCGATAAAATATCTGCACATCATCTATTGCATAGTAGTCCCCTTTTATTAGAACATATTTCAAGTGCTTAACAGATTATTATGATGTTTGGTGTTCTATAATATTTACTCTGCTTAGGATTTATAACACCTATACTGAAAAAGGGAAACCCCGCAACAGGACATTCTTCTTATACACAGACAACTATTTCCTTTGTTTTTTGCAAGCTTTTTGAATTGTTAATAATAGGTGACATTAGGAAGTGTTGCAAGGCCCCTCCCCACGAGTTTGGTTTCCAGTCAGGAATGGGATGCGCTCACGCATTAAATGTTGTAGCAAATGTTCTGTTAGATGCGCACATTTCTAATGAATCGCTGGCTATTGGTGAATACGACGTACGCCACGCTTTTGACTCGGGCATACATGCGCAGATAATGCTAGAATTACGGAAAAATGGTGTCGACCCAGTTATTGTTAGACCTCTTTATGATCTGTATCGCCAATTAAATGCGTGTGTACGCATTCCTAATGCAGAACCCTGTAGGAAAATCCCTGTAAAAAAAAAGGTATAAAACAGGGTGCAATTTTTTCACCAGATTCGTTTAATAATAGTATTTCCGAGGTGCAGTCCAAAGTCACTACAAGCTGTATTCCAAGAGAAATAGATGCGACCTTAGTTGGTTTTGTGGATGATATCTTGAATTTTTCTCGGCAAATAACTTCCCTAGAAAGTAATTTTAATATCCTGTCATCTCAGTATGGTGATATTGGCCTTAGTTTTAATGTATCAAAATCGGAAGTAATGCTGTTTAATTGGAATAAATCTGTTCTACCTCACATTCAACTAGGATCCCTGTCTATTGAGCCTGTAAAGTCACTAGTATACTTGGGACTGCCCATCGGAGACACACTGTCATCTACCCGTTCGCTAATCATCACACATATAGAGCGTAAAATTAGAACTGCGTATGGAGCCACAATTTCTTCGAAGAGAAATCTTAATAGGTTTTCACTGGCTAGAATTTACAATGCTGTCGCGCAGCCACATATATTATACATAACACCATTTTGGAAACTTCTGTGTAAAGAAGATAAATTTAAAATCCGTAGAATTTTCTTCAGATATTTGAAGTTTTTGCTGCAAGCTCCATTGAGAACGAGTAATTCGTACCTGATCCGGCTATATGCCGTAACTGATGCATTTTCTGCAGTTAATCAGTTTCTTGATAAGTATTGTGCTAAGTCGGAGGGTAGCAGCCATCCTTGGCTACCTCTACTCTCGTCAATTTGATTGATGTGTATGTGTATTTGGTTTGTCTGTACCATTAAGTGTATTTTTTTTTTCTCTTTTCTGTTGTTTTTTTTTTCATCAATTTCTGTATTTATGATGGGTTTAAAATAAATTCAATTCAATTCAATAGGAACAGAACTGCATCAAAGGGGGGGGGGGGAGGATTACCTAGTTTGGACCACCTTCCCTAAAAAATTTTGTCCGTAAAAAAAAGTAAAAAAAGTAACAAAAACGCACAGATTTTTTATGCGTTTTTTTGTGACCCCTCACCTGAAAAAAATACCCCCCTCCCAGAACGAAAATCCTGGATACGGCCATGCACAGAAATCATTACTGCAGGCCTATTGGTCGGAGTAGATGACATGGTAAATTTTACTTTTTAATTTACAGTACATATCTTTAAGCGTCATGGCAATAGACATAGACGCGCCACGCTGGCAAGCACTTAAAAGGAGCTGCGCTTGCATTATTATGATATTGGACTTGTACAGCTAAACAATCCTCTTTTTAAAAATTAATATATTAAAATCTTGCTTCTTTCTGTCCTTTTCTTTTTAATTTTCTTGACCTATGTTAGATCCCTTCTATATCCCTGGATGGCAGGAACATTCAGCAAATTCATCTACCTTGAATCCCTTGTTGATTCGGAGGGGGGAAGGAGGTCTGACCATGAAATCGAAAGGTGTATTCGACTAGCTTCGGACACATTCGCTCAGCTCACTATACTATGGAAGTGTCGAAGCAAAAGCCCTATTACAAAAATTTGAGTCTACGAGGCGATTGCCAGAAGCATACTCCTATATGGGTGTTAAATGTGTGCTGTCAAAGCTCAAAATAGTAGAAATTTAGATGTTCATCACGATTGCCTCTGTCGGATTCTACACATCCCACGCCATGAAAGAGTACCAAACAGTGAGATCCGTCAGCGCTGTGAATAACCGTACCCAGTCTTGTAGATTATAAAGAGACGACAGCTCGTTTTGCCGCGACACTGTCTAAGGCGCAAAGACCACCTGTGCACCTCGAAGTCCCTTATTAAAGCACAGTTACTCGAAAACTGGAGACGTTTCTCAGTAGGCCAGAGGATTGGTGATTTATGGTAAAAAAAAGATAAAGAACCGCTTGGAGGCTTTCATGTCAGCTTTGGGACAGAGATTGGTTCTAACACGTCAAAGCCGTTGCACATGACTGTGCCTCCTGGAAGGCGTCTTTTGGTGATATTTTGGATTCCGGGCGAGAGGGAGCAGCGGTTAATTCCCGTCAAAAATAAGTAAATTAACCTATGTTAGATTAGATGATATTTATTTATTTTACACAAACATACGAAACATTACACATCATCTATTGCCTACAAGCCCTAGAGGACTAACATATACGCGTAATAATATTTTTAAATTTTATTATCTGCCATTCCAAACATGTAATTCATCCATAAACTACAGAAAAAGCAACTTATATGAAACACATTATCTTTTCTAGTCGAATTTACGATTTTAACTGGAAATATATCCATAAACAAGGGGCAAATTTCCTAAAGCTTACTTATTCATATGAACTCATCACATACCTCCAAGTATACAGTATACCAGTCGGATCATTATTTGCAAACTCACTATATCACAAAGCCACAAGAAACTAACACAAGCTGTTTCTCGACCCACTAAGACTATATGCTGAGTTGTCTATGTTTAAATGATAAAAGTGATGAAACAACTGAGCTAGAACAGTATAATCACTAAAAATGTTAAAACTTATAATGCATAGACAACTCAATAGTCTTAACACACTAGGTAGTACTTTAATGATGCTAGTATAGGTTCCCTGAAATCTGATCCATGGAGGATAGGGCCCTTACAAGTATGGCAATCCTTTGGCAAGGGGGATTTGTCAAAACAGCAATTAAGGTGCTATATAACTTCAGGGAGAACCTTAATTTCTGGAGATATAGGGAGCCTTAATACATACAACTGAGAGGACACCTTTGCACTTGTGCCCTCCCACTCCTAAAATCTATACATGATGTGGTTATTTTCCATGCTTGTTTATATAATTTGATAGAACTTTACATTCTTTCCTGGATAAATAACTTAACTTCTTGGATAAATCACAGCTTCCCCCACGGATGTGCATTCTTAAAAGGTGCCTCAGACGATTTTTTCAAGAGGGCTCAACATTTTTCCTACAGAAATAGAAAAAGAAATTATCTTAAGCCCTATTTATAGAATCTCAGGGGCCTTTAGGCCTAGCTTGAAGGACTAATAATATTCCAGATGCATGTGGCTGGTAGAATTCTGAGTATATCCACCTATATAATAACTTCCTGGATGAAGGATAGGGACAGTTCTTCCATGAGATAGGTCCAAGGATATTTGACTCTCCAAAACCATATTTAAATTGTACAAACATTTAAGTCTAATGCACAACTTGTATTAGCCACAGTTGTCAAAAAAAGGCCAAGATTCATGAATATGTGTGTATTTAATAGTAGATATCCAGATTAATTTGTTTCCAAGTATGTTCTACAAGCACTCTGTTTTTCTATATTACACTGAGCTAACCATAGATATATCAAAATTGCTGGTCCATACTTTTATCCTTTTTAAATTCAACAATCTGCCTTAAATCTCAATCAGATTTGCGAATCATAAAAGTTATGCTTAAATGTATAATATTCAACTAACTAACTTAGGAACACAATACATCATACCTACATTTGCCAGCATTTGATTTTCCTAGTAAGCAGGACTGCAGTATGGCTTGAGCATAAAATACATTTTACAAGCAAAAGATCTCTACCATAAAAGAAAAATGTGTATTCTCAAATTTCATACCATGGTATCAGTGCTGCACAAATCCTTGTCTAAGAGTCTTCCGGGAAAGGATCTTGTTGGAAAGGTACCTCCCAAACTGGTAAATTTACAAATAGGAATAAATTTCGGTTTTGAAATTTTCAAAAAAGCTCAAGTGCCCAAAGATCAACTCCCTGTATGTGTACCTGTTATTCATTTCCTTATCATGTTAAGCGACAGAATGAACATTATTTACCTGTGTCTTACTATGCTCGCCTTGACTGTCATCTGTACCGTACCAACTCTATTTTTCCTGATCTTCTAAACCCTATTATTTAAAGATTGTTGTTCAAAGATTAGCACCCCCCAAAATTCACAATTCATTCCCTAATCTACACCCTACCTGAAATAGGAGAACTCAGTCTCTTTGTAACCATTAGTTCCTCCATTGTTTCCTGTTTCACCTTAGTTAGTCTCTTTGTTTCCTGTTTCACCTTAGTTCCTCCATTGTCATTATTTATTTTTTCACACCAGCATTTTCCCTTTCCTTTTTTTAAAGGAAGGATGTACATTACTATTTGAATCCATTTTAAATGCTATTGTTTTTTACTGGAAACACGAATTAGGCTCATTCAGCTTGTGATAGTAATTTTCACACTGAGGTCTACC
The DNA here is from genome assembly GCF_049724085.1 of Artemia sp. Qi Xiang Cuo. Lineage (NCBI taxonomy): Eukaryota > Metazoa > Arthropoda > Branchiopoda > Anostraca > Artemiidae > Artemia > Artemia sp. Qi Xiang Cuo. The sequence continues at coordinate 50,376,050 of NC_142803.1, forward strand.
TTATCCTAAATGGTACTACTGAAACACTGTAAAGTCAAAGTACTGCCACCACAAATATAAAAGTTGTTGTCAATGAGTTCTTAGGGGTATTTATGGTTAGCTGCCTTGAATAAAAAAGAAATAAGGTCTATTTCAAAAGAACTTGCCCTTCCCTGATGTAGAATTAAAACGAGGAAAGTTACAATAAAAAACATATTCACGAAAGTTCATCCAGGAAAGGGGGCTAAAAAAATTCAGTAAATTTAAAGGGATGATAATACAGAAATATCATACAATGGTTGACTTTTATCATACTGCTTTTTACTAAAACTCCCTGGACCTGAATATTGTCACTATACCTTTCATTAAAAAGACTTAAAATTCATACTTACTGTTCTTTGAGTTCAGTATAATCTTCAGATTTTTCAGACTCATTTTCATTCTTTTTCACATCTTCACCTGAAATTTAAGCAATTTAAAAAATTTATTTAAATTAATTTCTAAATTAGAAAAGATGCATATTGGCCCAACCCTAAGAGGGTTGGTTGGAGAGAGCAATCAAAAGATTTTGAAAGTAAGTATCCAAAACAGAAAAAAAACAATCTATGGGACACGTTTTTCAAAATTCAAGGGATTCTTTTAACTGGCCTTAGCAGAGACCCCTCCCCCTATATGCAAAAAAAATCCAACACAACCAACTTTATTGACAAATTAACAGTATCTCAAAATTCACTACGGTAGTAAAAGATGCTGTTTTTGATTCTTTTCAAAATTTCATTTTTGAAAACTCCTTTATCTGAGTTGATATTTTAAACTCCATGTAAAAAGCAGCATTGTTATTAACCAGAGTTGAATTGTGCTTGGACTAGCTTAAGAGGCAGGACATATCAAAAGAATTGGCGCTGGTTTGTGCTTGCCTCTAACTTTTCTGTATCTTTTTTGAAGGATAACTTCCTACTTTCTTTTGTGTAGAGATCATTGCAAGTTCATGCAGATTTGAGTGATATGAGAATGTTTCGTCATGATTTTTCGTTAACCTGCGGCTTCTATAAAAATTCTTGTAGAATTTGTTGACTTTGTTTGATGTTTTTTCATCTGCTCTTTACGAGATATATCAAAAATTAAAAATTCAAAAAGTACCAAAAAAATTGTCTTAAACGTTCTAAATTATTTAAACAAAATTCCTTATTTTGCGAATCTCTCTTCACATTAAACTAGAATAAAAGTCACGCGACGGCATGTAATTTTTCATTATATCATGTGTGTTCAATTATATATACTATTTTCAATTATGTTGATCAAAGTTGTAATCCTGCATGCGAAGTTCTAATCAGAGATGCCCAGAAATCACAGTTTGTAAAAATAAGCTGGAGAACAAAGAGTTGGAACTACAACCTACGAAGGCGCTGAACTGACTAAACCTATTTATAATCAAGCATTTCTTTTTGAATTTCAATCACTAGATGCAGAGATAATATCCCTTGCCACAGGCAGAATTGAACCCGCAATCCTCTGATCAAGAGGCACGCTTTCATCCACCATACTGTGACAGGGTATTCATTAGTTTGATTTCTCTACAAAACTGTGTATATTCTTTTGATAAAGTGATTGCAATAGCAATCTTTGACACTTCTCTATTGAATTAATTGACTTAAAAGTACAGACAAGCCCTTTATCACTATTATATAAGAAAAATATCTTTGGAAAATTTGTTTCCCTGTCTAGTCATTTTAGCAGTATTAGGATTGCAGTTACAGCTTCAATCATTTTATATAAGGGGTTCGTATAGTTAATTATTTGTACCATTGTAAAATACCGTTGCTTTTCTCTTGTCAGGATGCTATCTCTATTTTTTTTAGTAGTACTATTTGTTTAACTTACGTTTAGCTTGCTCAGAAGAAACCATGTTACTGACTAAGCTATGTACACCCACTTATATTATAAGGATGACATCATAATATACTGAAGTAATCAGAGCTAACATCACAATATACATTTTCAATTCACATAATATATTGTTCTAATAGAACTATGACGACATTCATTATGTAGTATATGAAAATGCGGTTCTTAGTAAAGATTTTGATTTTATTTTAAATTCGTTTTCGTTAATTACAAAAGCACGTAGATGTGAGGAATTCCTGATGTTAATAACATATACTACTACAGTGCTATATAAAAATGGAGTGTTCAGCAAAAATTTGTTTTTATTAAAAAAAACAAATCACAAAAGTTTTTAACCATATCATTTTCCTTTAAAATGAGCCATTAAACAGCTCTCTACAATGTTCCAGTGCCCCACTGTCTGAGGAAAAAAAAAGAAAAACACAAAGATACTGTCAATGCAGAATATCGTAGTTCAAGCAACTTAGCTTGTTTTTCAAACAAATAGATTTTACTCGTTATTCAAGCCAAGAGACCTTATGTTTCTTGCATAGGGGTTTTGGAAAAGGCAGTTCTGATGGTGTATTTCTTGTTTTGATTAGACACTATTTTCAGGAGGTATGGGCCATTACATTTTATAATATTGGATGTGACTGTCTCTTACTAGGTTTCTAGCTGATGCTGTAACCTGGATAATTTTTAGTTACTATCTCTAACAGTTTGTCCATTACAAGGTGTCAGCTATCTTAACAACCATAATACCTGTAAAAGTTACAAAATCCTCATTTATAGCGAGTATATAATCACTTACTATGGGCTATAGTTCGTTCTTTAATATAATTTTTAGTGGAAAAATTGATTCTATTAAAAAAAAATTAACTACAAATGCCATTAGATCTAGCAATTTCCTTTAAAATAAGCCATTGGACATCTCTCTATAATGATCCAGTGCCAAGCTAACTATGGAAAAGAAAAGAAAAAGAAGAAATATGCCATTTATGCTGAACATCGTAGTAGCCGCCACTTTTCTTGATTTTCAAGCCAATATATATATTCCCTTGCTGTTCAAGCCAAGGGATGGTAAGTTTCCTGTATAGGGGTTTTGGACAAGGCGGTTCTAATAGTGTACTTCGTTTTTTTTTTATCTGATTCTAGTTTTAGGTGTTATGGACTATTTTGTTTTTTACTATTGGGCTTGATCGTCTCTTACTAGGTTGCTAGCTATCGCTGCAACCCGGATCGGGAAAAAAAAGACAACCTCGTGATCTTTCATCAGGGAAAAAAATTCAAATTTATATTTTTTGTAGACAGGAGGTTGACACCTCTACAATATGATTCTCTAATATGTTGAATTCCATGATGTGATTTCCATGACCATTACATACCCTTTTGTTGGTATTCTTTTTTTAAAATCAGGGAAAAATTTTAGGCACGTAGCTTCTGATGAGTAACTTTAAACTTTATTGAATTTTATATATTTGGAATCAGCATATAAAACCAACTCTTTTAATGTATCTCGAATTACAAACTTTAACTGTTAAGTTGACATGACCAGTAAATACTCGTATTATATATTTGCACATAATTCATTGGAACCGTCGTCGAAGTCGTTGGATACAGTTTTGCTATAGCCTCATTTATGGTTAAAATCTATCATCATGACGTCATTCAGCACCTTTTATATGAGGATGCAGTTTTTTGTTGAAAATGGATTTCATTTTTAACATTAAGGTCTGTTAATTAAAAAAGCACGCATATTTATCAGTTCTCTTTAAAATAAAGCCTTAAACAGCTCTCAATGATGTTTCAGTTCAGTGCCCTGCTCAGACGTCATTTTTTGGGGTTTTAGGATATTTTTTTAAATTCCTTAAATTTGTTTTCAAAATAACATCTTACTATCAAATATAATTTAGATTATAATTATCATTCCTGAATCAGCTGCAAATGGAAATTTGTCTTAATAAAGCATTAATTTAAACACCTTATTTGATTTTTGGTTACCATGAGCCCTGGTTCGTCCTTTACTAGGTTGCAGCTACTGCTGCAACCATGATGAATGGGAGATAACGTGCAGATCTAGGCAATGTATTCGGAAATATTAAGAATGTTGACAATGTTGGTTCCAGGTTTTTATTAGCCTCAGTCAATATCAAACAACTTACTGGCCTGTTTTTCAAATTAATACTGACAAGTTAAAAAAAATATGGGAAACATAAGTTTACTTACAGGGTAACTAAACTGTGGAACAGCCTTTGCTATTTGGTTGTCAACACGCGAGTTGAATCAATTGCCTGGTGGATACCCAATATTAATCAGATCAATTTAATTTTTGATAGTACTTTCTTAGTTCAGCCATGCCTTAAATTACTTTCTATTATGGGGAGTGTTTTTTAATTAAGGTCTGTTTGATCATAACTACACAACAAATGATTGTTTTTTAAAACGTAAATTTATTCTTTTAAAGTACATATTTTATTCTAATTAACGGCATTCTTGCACGTTTGTTGTAACACTTATTATACCTCTCAACTAATTTTAGAAGTAACCTCTGTATAAAAATTGCCGCCTGTTCCACCAACCAGGAATTCACTTTGTTTTTTACGTCGTCATCATCATTGTAACGTTTGCCACTGAGCTGTTGCTTGAGGTAGAGAAACGGGTGGTAATCACTCGGCGCAAGATCAGGACTGTATTGTGGGTGATCTAAAACTTCCCGGCCAAACCTGTCCAACAAATTACAGGTCTGACCAGCAGTGTGAGGTCTTGCATTGTCATGAAGGACAATTTCCTTTGTCAGCATGCAAAGTTTTTTTGTTTTGTTTTTGTTAATCGCTCTGCAGAGCTTTCTGAGGGTTAGGCAGTATGCTTCTGCACTGATAGTGGCTGTGGTTCCTCCATTTTATGAAGTCAACCAAAAAAACACCACGCCTATTCCCAAGCACCAATGCCATGATTTTGTGCTGGGAGAGAAAATGTTCAGCCTTCAAATTTTCAAGGGAGTGTGTGTTTCCATTTCATGTTATGTTGCCTTGATTTGGGCGTGATACGCAAAACCCATGATTTGTCTCCAGTTCAACTGGTTGCCACCTCAATGGCAAACTGGCAACCGTTAAAAAGATGACAACGACGTAAAAACAGCAGTGAACTCTTAGTTATTGGAGTTGGCAGCAAGTTCTTATGAAGACTTTACTTTAAAATTAGTTGAGAGGTATGATAAGTATTTCAAAAAACTTGGTAACTATGTCAAAGACTAGAGTAAAGTATGCACTTTCTGAAAATAAATTAACTTTTTAGAAATAATCTTTTGTTGTGTGCTTATGTTCAAACAGACCTCAATTAAAAAAACATGCCTTGTATTATTGTCACAATTCTTGTCATTAGTTATTTTTCCTTTTTTTTTTCTTTGATTCTTTTTGCTTCTTTTCTTTTTTTTCAGCCTTTTATTTCTTTTATATTTTATTGTGTTGAGCAGTTTGCTTAATGCTGAAAGTATCAATAAATAAATTAGGGTTAGATAAGAAATATCAAAACTAGAATATCAATAAATGTTAGTTGGGACTTTTACGAAGTTGTGCACAGTGTAAAAGAATAAAATATACAAATTTCCTTATTAGCATTAGTTCTTGAAATTCATTTTCTTTACACAACAATAACACAAATATTTTTTCCAGTTTGGTTCTCTCAGTTGGTTTTGCACGCATTCCACAGAAAGGGATAAATCTTGTTCAAGCCAGACTCAAAGCTGGCAAGACTTTCTCCTTGAAATAAAATAGACCCATTTGCATGAACAGTTAATTTTATAGTTTGGTTCATTTCAATGAAAGTCCCAGGTTTGCTTTCACATTTTCTAACTTTAATACCATTTGAGGCGTTAAGACTACCTTTAAGATAGGAATAAATACTCTCTATTAATACACACCTCGTATTTTCCCGAAATGCATCTGATAGGGATTTTGAGATGGCCATGCCTGTGTCATAAATACTATTAGTAATCTGTCTGTTATCATGGACTTGAAGATTTTACAAGTCATGCATGTAAGACTTATGGGCCTGTAGTTAATTTGGATTTGTTTTTCACTTTTCTTGAAGATTGGGGTGGTAATTACATTTTTCCAGGTACTAGGCAGGTTTCCCGTATCTATAGATGCCATAAAGATGAGAGGTAGGAGTCTTGTGACTTGTCCTGCAAGTTCTCCAAGAACATGAGGGTGTATGCCATCTTTCCAATTTATTTGTGTTTATGGTAGCTTTTTAAGTTTTTGGTAGACAGACTCTTCATTGAAAGCTATTGCTTAGAAGCCGACGTTTCCTTCCTCTATTTGTGCTGCTTGACTTGTATCCTCTGATTGTGGTGTAAAAAACTGATACAAAATGATAAATGAATAGATTGACTTTTTCAGTAGGGTCTGTGGAAATGTTTTTCCAAATAAAGGATCTAGTACAGCTGGGATGCTATGTCAGTCTTGGCACTTGGAACTTACATAATTCAAGAAAGCCTTGGATTTTTTTTATATTTTGGTGGCTTGTTTTCCTCTCTGAGCTGCAAAATAGCATGTTAGTTTTCTTACTTTATTTCTTAAGTAACAGAATAGTTTATATTCTTATTTGGCATGAGTTGTGGCAAACTTTCCCCAAGCCTGTTGCTTTCTTTTGATTGGCTTGACAGTTTTGCAGTTCAGTATGAGTCTTGTGTGCTTTATTTTAGATGGCAGGAAGTTTTTTTTACCAGTTTCTGGATTTTGTCACAAAATAACCGCCTTGTCTGAAACCCATATATAGGAAACTTACTGTCTCTTGGCTTGAATAGCAGGGAAAATCTACTGGCTTGAAAAACAAGAAAAGTGGTTGTAACCACAATATTCTGCATCAACAGCATCTTTTTTTCTGTTCTTTCTCCTCAGCTAGGAGGGCACTCCAACATCATAAAGAGCTGTTTAATGGCTCATTTGAATGGAAATTGAATACTTAAAAACTTTTTGTAATTAAAAAAAATCATTTTAAAAATAGAGTAAATTTTTTTACAAAAAAACTGCAGTTTTCTATAACACTAGTTACAGTAGATAGCTAGCAACCTAATAAGAGAAAATCGCATCTTATAGTAAAAATTCCATAGCCCATTATAACACCTAAAAATAATATGAGATCAAAACAAGAAGTACACTATTTGAACCGCCTTGTCCAAACCCCTATATAGGAAACTTACAGTCCCTTGGTTTGGATAGTGAGGGAAATCTACTGGCTTGAAAAACAAGAAAAGTGGCGCAACCACAATATTCTGCATCAACAGCATCTTTTTTCCATTCTTTCTCCTCAGCTAGGAGGGCACTCCAACATCATAGAGAGCTGTTTAATGGCTCACTTGAACGGAAATTGATGTATTTAAAACTTTTGTAATTAAAAAATCATTTTAAAAATAGAATAAGTTTTTACAAAAAAAAACTGCAGTTTTCTGTAACATTATAGTTACAGTAGGTAGCTAGCAACCTAGTAAGAGACAATTGCATCTTTTAGTAAAAAATTCAATAGCCCATTATGACTCCTAAAAATAGTGTGAGATCAAAACAAGAAGTACACTATTAGAATCGCCTTGTCCAAAACCCCTACACAGGAAACTTACCATCCCTTGGCTTCAATAGCAAGGAAAAACATTTAGAATGTTTTCACTTTGTTTTTACTTGTTTAAATTGTTTTTACTAGATATATGAAGAGAAAGTCTTCCCCCTTGCACTTCAACTACAGTGGGAATGTCCGGTGCCCTTTTTAAGAGTAACAAGAGATTCTCTCAAGCCCATTCATTTTTCAAACACATCCAGTCAAATTTTTAGACAGTCTAAGTTCAGCATAGCAGAACAGTCCAGCCACGATGTCTTTAGGGATATTAGGCATGTGAATCCCCCCCCCAATTATGCAATTGGCTCATCATGCTTTAAAACTAAATGTTGCTTTAACATAAATCAAAAGGCATAGTGTTTATGGTTGCCAATAAGACACCTCAGCAATATATTGAGAAAAACAGGCACACATTTGAATCATATAAACATATTTTCTTTGTATTTTGTATAAGTTTGTTGCAAAACACAGAGAAAAGTCTTATTAAGAGTTCTCTTTGCAAGCTTCTAAAATAATATAGCCCATTTCTTTGAGCCAAGACCAGGCTTTCCTGACTGAAATGTGCATATCAGAGGCAATGCTATAGCATTGCCTATAGTAAAGGTCATATGGCTCCAATGTTTAATTTTTTTTCCCAGAGGCACTTCATATGGAAGGGGTCATTGTAGAAACTTCAAAGGGGGCTCATTAAATTGGAAATCGAGAGTTCTAGTGTCCTTTTTAATAGTTGAAAGTGATTAGAGGGCAACAAGCACCCCCATGCTCATCAGTCCCCCAACACATCCAATCAAAATTTTGAGATAGCCATTTTGTTCAGCATAGTTGATTTCCAGATAGAAAATATGTTTTAGAGGAGGACACTCCCCCACAAAACACAGGGCAAGGGTTTTAAGTTATGCCGGGGGGCATATAAGGTTTTTATTGAAAAGCTTTGTTGTAGAAACTTCAAAAAGGCACTTCATATGGAAGGGGTCATCATAAAAACTTCAAAGGGGGCTCAATCAATTGGAAATCAAGAGTTCTAATGCCCTTTTTAAGGGTCAAAAGTGATTGGAAGGCAATGAATACCCCTTCTAAACCTACCATTTCCCCAAACACATCCAATCAGAATTTTAAGATAGCCATTTTGTTCTACATAGTTGATTTCCAGATAGAAATTATGTTTTTGAGGAGAACACTCCCCCACAGCCCTCAGGGCAAGGGTTGTAAGTTATGCCCTGGGGGCATATAAGATTTTTATAGAAGGCTTTGTTGTAAAAACTTCAAAAACGACTCGTTCAATTGGCAATTCAAAGGGCTAGTGCCCTTTTTAATACTCAAAAGTGTTTGGAGGGCATCTAACCCCCCCTCTCACGCCACCTTTTCCCCAAACACATCCAATCAAAATTTTGAGATAGCCATTTTGTTGAGTATAGTTGATTTCCAGATAGAAATTATGTTTTTGAGGAGGACACTCCCCCACAGCCCTCAGGGCAAGGGTTGTAAGTTATGCCCTGGGGGCATATAAGATTTTTATAGAAAGCTCAATTGCAGAAGCTTCAAAAAGGCACTTCATATGGAAGGGGTTGTTGTGAAAACTTCAAAGGGGGCTCATTCGATTGGAAATTGAGAGTTCTAGTGCCCTTTTTAAGGGTCAAAAGTGATTGGAAGGCAACAAACACCCCTTCTACACCTACCATTTCCCCAAACACATCCAATCAAAATTTCGAGATAACCATTTTGTTTTACATAGTTGATTTCCAGATAGAAATTATGTTTTTGGGGAGGACACTGCCCCACAGCCCTCAGGGCAAGTGTTGTAAGTTATGCACTGGGGGCATATAAGGTTTTTATAAAAAGCTTTGCCAAAGAAACTTCAAAAAAGGCTCTTTTGGTTGGAAATTCACGAGGCTGAGGCCCTCTATAATACTCAAAAGTGTTGGCGGGCAACTAACCCCCCTCTCACATCAAGAAGTCTTTACAATTCGCCTCATAACCCTTGGGTGATAGTTACTTTGCTTTCTGTAGCAGAAAATTCAAGACATTAGGTCTTAGAAAATAACAACCCCCTCCCACAGCCCTCGAGTAAGAGGTGTAAGTTATGCCATGTGGGCATATAAGGTTTTTATAGAAAGCACTGTTGTAGAAACTTCAAAAAGGGCTCATTTGATTGGAAATTGAAATGGCTAGTGCCCTTTTCAATAGTCAAAAGTGATTGGAAGGCAACTAACACCCCTTCCACACCCAGTATTTCCCCAACACATCCAATCAAAATTTTGAGATAGCCATTTTGTTTAATGTAGTTGAAAGCTTTGGAAATTATATCTTTGAGCATGACACTCCCTTCCAAGGTCTTCAGGGCAAGGGTTATTAGTTAGGGGTATATATGGTTCTTATGGAAGGAATGCTTGTATAAGCATCAGAGAGGGCTCATTTGATTGGAAATTGAAAGTTCTAGTTCACTTTTTAAGTGTCAAAAGATATTGGAGGGTAACCGGCCCCCCCCCCCCATGCCCTTTTTTACCAAATGTATCCAATAAAAATTTTGAGATAGCTATTTTTTTAAAATAGTTCAAAGATCATGTAACAAAAACTCTGGTGTCAACACAAATAAAAACTCTAATAATTCTCCAAATTCTCTTATTTGTAATTGAAACACCTAATAAGTGCAGATAATGTTCTGTTCCTTAAGTTTTTGGATTTATGTGGTAACATATTAAACAGTTTGTGGTAACAAACTGTAAGAATAGAGCAACAAGGCTCAATAGTAACCAAAACCTCAGAAACAAAATTTTTATATCAATCAATATATCATCAGCTTATCATGTTGATTCCAAATATATAAGATTCATTAAGCTTAGTTTTACCAATAAAAGGCTAAGAAACAGTGAAATATTCCTGATTTTTTGAAAGAGGAAGACAAGACCCACTAAAAGTCAAAGGATTTTAATTAAAATCAAACTATTAGATTTGGCATATCAGAGAACCCTATTGTAGAGGTTTTTAAGCCCCTTCCTGTAGAAGTGCTGAATTTTGTATTATTTGCCAGAAGAAAAATCACAGATGCATGTTAATTTGTTGTTGTTTTTTCCCCAGGGGTGATTGTATCAAACCAAGACTCCTAGAACATTGAGAGAGGGCTCATTTGAACAGAAATAAAATTTTCTGGTGTCCCTTTTATTTGACCAAAAAGATCAGATGGCTACTAGCCCCCCTCCCACATCCCCTTTTCTCCAAAATTTTTTCAATTAAAAGTTTGAGATAGCAATTTTATTTAGCATAGTTGAAAGGTTCCAAAATTATGCATTTAAATTGAACGTGACCCACACAGCCCCTGAGGAGAGGTCTGGGGATGAAATTATGCTAAGGATAACAGGGATAATGCATAATCTATGAAACCAGTTTCATAGCCACAAAGACAAGTAATGGGTGACAAAATGCATTGTAATTGTATAACCTGGGGCTATATAATTGCACATTAGGGGGGTGGGGTAAGGTTACTTTATCACCACACCTCCTAATGTACAAATATATATACCAAATTATATTATTATATAAATTAAAGTATTATATTTTCATTATAAAGATTAACATAACTTTACTTCTTGGGTGTGTTCTGTATAATTAACAAGTACCTCTTTTATTAATTTAAGAAGCAATAAGAACAATGCTTATTGAAATTTATGAAGGGTAGGACACACTTATTCCATGGAAAAATAAAATGGCCATTTTCAAAATTGTTGCTTGTGTCCCAATAATTATGCTAGTTCAACTAAAGTAAAAAGAAAATAGTTTCAATATTATTTGGGAAAAAAAACTGCAGTTTTTGATAGACAAAGAAAAAATTAAAAAGAAAAAGCAAATATTTTGATTATATCACCAATAACCAATTTTCAGCAATTGCAGTATAAGCCAAGGGTACCAATTTGGGAAAATAAAGGGAGGAAGCAAGGATTTATATTCACTGCATAAAGATGCAAAAAGGTATTTTTTTTTTTTTATTTCAAGGGTCATTTTTGCCTGAGAAAAACAAAGCATCAATCTAAAGGTATTTTTCCACATCTAGGCAAGGGATAGTTTTACCCCCTTCCTGCAGGTGTGCCTGTATAGAACAAAGTACAATGATAAAGAATAGGCCTATTATTTTTAATCAATAATCTAGTGATTTATGTGCTAGTTTAGTGATTTTTTTCTAAAATCTAGGGTAAAAATTTAGAATTGTGGCCCCTGATAAGGAGACATGTTAAGAAAACAATTCTTACTTTAAAATATGTATGCTACAATGATCCTAGTTAGTATGTTATCCAAGGGGAAAACCTTTAACATCTTTTCTCTCTTTTCCTTCTTTTTCCAACTTAAAAGAAAAAAAATACAATTTTTGCCACACTCTGAATGCAATGTGTAAATCTTTTGAAATTGCTGCTATAAATTGTTCTATTAGATAGCATTCATCCTGGCTATTGGTAGAGTCTGTTGATTTTGAATTGAAGTCAGGTCAGGTTTTATTAATAATTGGTATTTTTGCCACTGCTCATTAAAAAAAAAACAGAATTAACAATTACCAGGATGAATGCTATCTATAAGAACAATTTATAGCAGCAATTTCAAAAGATTTACACATTGCATTCAGAGCATGGCTAAAATTGTAATTTTTGGTAAAATTCTACTTTAGCTACTTTTGACTATCCTGGAAAGGGGTTAGGTTAGAAAAATGAAACTTTCAGGGATGGGTCTACAGGCTAAAGTATATCCAAGGTAGGTATTTTGAAGTACCTACCTCTACTCCTTCTCCCTCTAGAGGGTCCTGACCTTTGACAACCTTTAAAAACCTGTGTGTCACAAAGGTAAAACTTTGGAAAATAAATCTTCTTCTTAAAGGAAGTAGAACAAAACTATTTTCAGCTTCACAACTTTGCTCAGTCCCAATTTATAAGGCTTTAAAGATATGCAAATACATTTCCTAAATTTTGAAGAAAAAAAAACATTGATCCTTATGGCTTAAAACTCTACTCAAATAACAGGAATTGCATTTTTGGAACTAATGCCAAAGAAAAAGAAATAGATAACTGAAAATTAAAGTAAAATGTTGTTTTGTCAAAATTTCAATAGGTATAGACATGTCAAGTAGGCAAATTTTAGGACCCACTATAGGGAGAAGAAGTGGAGGTAGTTACTTCAAAATACCTTCCTTGGATATACTTTAGCCTGTAGACCCATCCCTGAAAGTTTCATTTTTCTAACCTAACCCCTTATATACCAATTCAGGGTATATATTTGCACATTAGGGAGGTGGGGGTAATTTTATTTCTGATGTAAATGAGAGGTAAGTTTAAACTTTTCTCTCACCCCCCTAATGTGCAAATAGGCCTATATAGGCCTACCCTGAATTGGTATATATAGGGGTGGGGGCTAAAATTCATTTCCAACAAAAATAATTATTATATTTGTAAAGAGCATAAAAAAGGCATTGAGTGGTATAGGCCTATTCACTTTAGTTGTAACTCAATAATATGATTTGGTAAATATTTATCCATGTCTCTTTATCAGGGGCCATACTTCTAAACTTTTACCAAATCTAGGTATTTTTTTCACCATGTGGCAATCCTGTAAGATACACCCAGCCTAGTGTGCTAGCTCTGGATAGCCCACTGGGAATCTTACTCTATCCTATTTGAGAAAGTGTTTTTCATTAGTGTTAAAATTCTAAAAAAAAAGTGGCCATAGTTTTTGAAGAGTATCAAACTCCTTTTTATCATTAGAGAAGTAAGATCTGCTAGGCTACTTGGATGACCAAAACATGATTTAGCCTAGTATAGACTAAAGGGTTTCAGTAGTTTTCACCTTCAACTAGCTCTTCTGATTCGTGAAATTCAACCTTCAGATTTTCCATTATTTTTCAGAGCTTTTCAACAATCAGAAATAACTGACATAAATTCATACTGCTTTAGGCCTATAGAAAGTTCCTGGATGATTCATTGTCTTCTTTTCTACAATAACTTGCAACATTGACAAAAGCTCGGAACAACCAACTTCATGGCATCCGGCCCATTATTTGGCTAATCCATCTGCTAACATCTTACATACTGTAATAACAGAGCCGGGCCCAAGGGGGAGCGCCCCAGAAAGTACGTCTGAAGGGCGGAGAAACAACCTAGAGAGTATAACTATAAAAAGAAATTCCCAAAAAAAAACTAGCTGAAAACTTAAAATTACCTAAACTGTGATTGGTGACGGTTTTGTCAACATGATTACGCGTTTTTAGTTGCCTCTGGCCTTTTCCATAATCTGAAGTTTACAGGGGGTGAAAACTCACCATAATTTAGACATACTATAACATAGTGAGACCTCACCATAATATAGTGAGAAGAATTTGTCTTCTCACTTTTTTAATAAAACCACAAAAAATGTATTTTTGAAAATTTAGGAGCGGGCGGTTTTTTCCGAATAATAATACAAAAAACAGCATTTTTCATAATCTACCCCCAGTGGGTGCCCCTGTGAGTTTACCCATATTCACCTATTTAGGGGGTGTGTAGACCATATACCTTATCCATTTAAGCATTAAGCTACAGAAATTAACATCAATTGTTCTCTAAGCAACAGTAGCATAAATAGCTTTCCCTACATTTTGGTTTAGTTTACATTTAACGCTTAAACAGACTCAACGCCAGTGACAGGGGTGAATAACAGTTTTCTAACAGCTAAAAGCCCGTTTTAATTGGTGTTGTGGTTTGTCTTAACTGGCAGATGGCGGTAAAAAGGTTCCTTCAGTTTTGGGCATTATCGTAAACAAGGCAAATATCACTAATAAAGCTTAAGCAAAAAATCATTTTTTCTTAGTTAAGATTTGAAGAAATTCACGTTTACAGGCGTTATCTTTTCTAATTGGGAAAAAGGAGAGACGATAATGAGGAAAACAATGAAGAAAAGAATAATAAGGAAAAGAGAGGCAATAACGATCCAAAGTAGAGGCGGGTAGACGCCTTACAACTCATGTTGCGCAATCTGTGGCGAGGATCGACCTAAACACTTAAGTCTGTGCATTGGAATTAAGATCAAAAGTTTAAGGGAAATTCGAGAATTCGTAAAATTGGCAAAATGAACTACAACGCTAGTAAAAGCATTAGCATGTACCTGTTTTGATAACCACTGGGGGCTGACGTGCGTATTAGGCTTTTTCTTGCACTTCGGAGATAAAAAAAAAGAGACCAGATTTACTGAAAGAAAATATAGAAAAGTGATACTTTGAAGCAAATAAAATTGCAGTACCTCAAATAAAAAGTATTTCCTATTTTGATATTTGTGCTTATATGTTAAGTAAATTGTTGCGTTTTATACTATAATAATTGTACTATGCAAAAATATATCTCACGAATGTTGCGATTCATATTTTAGTAACCTAACCCACTACCATTTAGCTATTCGTATGGGTTAGGCTAGGGGGCATTGATAGCCACCTTCCCGTGGTTCCTCTGAGTGTATTGGGCTTAAAGTAGAAGTCAGGGGAAACGTATTTTGTTGTCTGGATGTGTGTGGCCTGGAACTATTGGCGGGACCCCTGAGCCGACCTGGTGAAATCGTATGCCTGTAGCCACAGCTGATGGAGACAATCCTAAGCATGGAGCCAGAAGTGGTGAAATCTGACAAGGACAATCCTAAATATGGAGACTGACTTGGTCGAAGGCGACGGAGAAAAACAGGAGGCGGAGGGCAGAGGTATCGGAATCAAAGCTAAATTCATCTCTCGGCTGGCGTCGTCTATCAGTGCCAAGACTGTCTTCATGTCCTTGCATTGGGGCCCAATTTAAGTCACTCCCCAACTCTCGGTGTTTCTCGACCCTTTGTTAGTCATTGAGGCGATTGTTTAGGAACACTACCGAGGCACGGAATGATGGAGGTGGATGTAAGTCATGAAGGGACCCAAACCACAATGAAGTTCGAGGTGAGGATTAAGGGAAAGGGTACAGGAGATAAAACTCAGTTTTTTCGTGTCCGATGCAGCCGTATAGAGGGCAGGGACATAACTCCAGCCTTTATTTGGGGGGGGGGGAGCAAGAAGCGGTTCACATCCGGATAGTCAATGGGCAAGGGCTATCCTTCAGAGGCAAGCAGTGGTGGTTCTGGCCCCTTTAATTTGCTTATACTTACAGTGAGTATTAAGTATTATTATATACGTATTACAGTATGTAAGTAACTTAATGCCAACTACGAACTCTACTTTATTTTAATAAAGATACAATTTTAAAAACTACAAAATGGTTATAAATCTTAGATTATTTATTTCAAATTTGCACCCCTGAAATTTTTGCGCCCAGGTCGATTGCCCGCTCAGCCCTTTTGTGTAAAACCATCTGTGGGGAAAGGGTGTTAGAAAAATTGTAAAAGACTAAGTGTGTTTTAAAAATGTCTGAAAATTCTGTTCCGAAATGTATCCCTTTAGTCTAAGAGAAAATCAAGTCTCTTTGTTGAAAGGGACCATCACAAATATAAGCCCTCGCTGAGGTTAGACCATTAATTGGATCACGTTCATTAATTAATTTGGTCAAAGTTGACCTGCTTTCACTATTAAGATTGTCTTCACTTTCTGTTATTGTGTAACTATAAGAAGACGTAGATGGGTATCAAATCCCTTTTCAATACCTTTTTCTTCTTTTTCCACTTTCCGTTGTTTTATAAAATTAGTTCTGAGCAAAAGAAAGTAAGGAGCTGCGCCCTTTGTTGGCTTTATTAGCTTGTGAGAATCAACTAAAATTGATCCAAATTATATTTTTAACATATTTATAAAACACATCAAGTTGAGAGTTGGACAAAGCTGGATCTTAAGGAGCTGCTTAGGGAACCGAAAGTTTGGCCATCTTACATTGCTGAGCCTAAGGACGAGCCTATTCTGAATTAATAATTTACATAATACGTAGCAGCTCAGCTGTCACGATCCTGGGACCACATGTGCATTCTTCCATCTGAAGGGGGGAAGGGAGATGTATCAAGTGGTTAAAAAGTAAAGATTCCCCGTTTCTTTCCTAAGTCTTCAATAGGACATTTTTCTTCAAGCGATAACAAAGAAAAGTTGATATTTAGGAAAGAGTTTACACGGTTATTTTAAAAAACATTACAGAATACATAAATAAACAATGCATACACATCAAACAAACATAAATTAAGCAGTGGAGTCAGCTTTTACAAACGCTGTCAGGAATAAGTTCGTACAGACGACAGTAGTGTACTGTCAATACTTTCGGGTGGATGATGGAGAGTTTGATAAGCTTGCATTCTTTGCCGTTAATATTAAAGTGCCTATCCTCCTCCCACTTCCTTCAGCTCCCACGCCTATCATAGGAGACAAAATCTCCTAGTTGAACTGTTCACTATTCAACAGCCCCGTGCATCGCGTCATACAGTTGTACGTGATTTAAAAATGACGTTTTAGCAAATCAAAAAGTACACCCTTTAAATTATCATAGTTGAAACCTTATACAAGAAAATTGTATTGCACCCCCTCATTAAACGACAAGAAAAAATCAGTTTTTTTACATGGGCGACAGTGATATGTCCTCTTATTTTTCTTCGTCACTATTGAGGCACTTGAACATCAGAGAGCTGTTCAAGGATTCATAAAGGATAAATCTTATATCTTATCTTTTTGTTATGTGCCTAGACTCGATAAGGACGTCACAAAGTGCCACATGGTACACTAAAAGCACGATTTGGGTGACATTTTTGGAATGGAAGGGCTGTGTCGGAAATATAGACATCATGGACAGCTGGCTATGTACTCATTTATAAACCATTTTTTATACTTAATTGCTATTTATAAATTTGACTTTAAAAGGCAATCATAAATTGAAACATGGCATCCAAAAAGTGCGCTTTGGGTTACTTTCTCATTTCTTTGGTATGAAAAATTAACAAAGGAGAATGTTGTCTAATGAAACAATTCGGCGGGCAAATTTCTCCTCACCCCTGTGGAAATTCTCCTCTAGGGAAAATCTCCCTGAAAATTTTCCTTACACTTGAAATATTGACAGTAGTTTTTAGTTTAAAGTATTCGAAAAAAAATTCTGAATGATTAACTTACTCGTTAAGTATTGTTTGATTAAAAATATCCAGATAATCTGAACAATTCATGGCAGCATTGTGGTAGAAACCTTATTTTAATTAAAACTTACCAGGGATGCCTATCGGATGGGAAAAACTGACACCTAGAGTTTGAAAATTACCATCCCGTTTGTATCTTTGTTAAAAAAAAAAAAAACCTAGAATAATAATTTTTTTTCGTGTAAGTCAGGGTATGGGAGGTATACATTTCCTGAAGGGGGAGGGGGCTGAATATTTTTTTATGTATAAAATTCCTCCACCAAGTCAAGCTCGGTTTCCTGGTGCTGCACATTAAAACTGGTAACAATAGATAAAGAGTAAGGATTGGCAGGGTCGTTACTAGCCAAAATATTGGGGGGGGGGTGAGCAACGAATTTTACCGACTAGCTGGTCATTTTTACCGACTGTTTTTTGTCAATAATTAGCATGATGTCCGTTATTAATACAATACGTAAAATCACTGCACGA
This sequence comes from Artemia sp. Qi Xiang Cuo, assembly GCF_049724085.1. NCBI lineage: Eukaryota > Metazoa > Arthropoda > Branchiopoda > Anostraca > Artemiidae > Artemia > Artemia sp. Qi Xiang Cuo. Next base: position 50,394,065 of record NC_142803.1, read on the forward strand.
GTTAGTAATACCGCCGCATTTACCGACCCAGATTCAGATTTCAGCACCTATCATGTCACTATTATAATGCTCTATATAGCCAAATGGAAAATTGTGGCACCATCTGTAAACTCACGCCAGGATTCGGTAAAACTGCTGCTTTTACCAACCAAGTTTGAGCTTCCTGTAGATGACATCTCAGTATTTTCGTGGTCTTTATTCATCCGAACAAAATTTTTAGCGGGGTCAGAAAAAATGATGGTGCTTCGCGTCACGACTTTACCGAGTGACAAAACATAGGGGAGGGGAGGTAACCCATACATGACAGCCCTGTGGATTGGTACCGCTTACTTGTGAGCATAAAATTTCTAAATAGTGAGAAAAACATACACAAATTGTTTGGATTCACTTTACCCTACTTGCAGCATACATTTCGTAGAACATGCTGATGCAGAGATAAAGGTCACACAAGTAGCGCTGGTGATACGTGAAATGCGATTAATAACAATAATAATCCTCAGCAGCATTTATGTCAATTCTTTTTTTGGAGCTGGTTAAATGAAATATTTAGAAAAGCAAAAATGACGAGAAGTTAGCTCACTAGGCGCTCACTATCAGCGCACACATTTTCAGCGCTCACTAGGCGTTCCAATTATACATAAGAGAATTAGGAGCTGTTTTGGATTTAAATATTGGAAGTAAAAAATTAAAACAATTAAATGATTTCTGGAGCTTATAACCCCCCCCCCCCTACTAACTTCTACGAGTAAGATACAATCGAATTGACCTATCTAGCTACAGAACGAGCATTATTATAAAAAACACTAAGTCTTATTTTCTGTTTCGATGATTTCTTTTCATGTTTTTTAATGAAAAAAAGTCTTGTTTTCAATGATTTCTTGTTTTTCAGTATTTCCGTGTCTGTTATATGTGCAGATTTAGAGGGTGTATTCATATCCATTTTGAAAGTTTTAAAGCAAGAAAATCTTATATTGAATTGATACTTTTTATGAATTAAAAGACCCACATATATCAGGGAAAAAAATTTGACTTGAGCAAACGTTGCGAAACAGGAAGTATAGTACATTTTCGCAATTTTGCCATTCACTAGGCTCATCTATTTACTCGATGATGAGGTTTCAAAGGCGGTATATTTGTATAAATATTAACGTAGAACACATTAGGAAGTATAACCCCTGTTTTTGTGTTTTTTCATATTAACAACGAGGATGGATTATTAAAAAAAAAACAATCTGGTCAAACTAAGGAACGAAGTTGAAACTTAAAAACGAGCAACAGTTTTAAAGTTACTTAATAATTTTTTCTCCAAATTATTGGGGAGGCAACTACCCTCCCCCCCCCTCTACGACGCCACTGGAGAGGGACCCAGGCCTTCGGCCGGCACTTCTAGGGATTTCTTCGTGTATTAGGGGAGAGTCGAATCTTTTAGGGACAGTTATTTTGTATCTAGGGATTCAGGAGAATCTAGAGCGAAGCAGATTTTTAAGGAAAGTTTAATTTTTTGAACAAGGGCTGAAAAATTTTCACAGATTGTTTATGGCCTGTTTTCTTCAAAAATTTTACGGTGCCACACTGCTTGTTTTAAGATCAGTGCAGAACTTCAAAAATAAGCTAAAGCAAGGACTGCTAATCAAATATCTGCTATTTTTGGCTTTGGATTTTATTTGTTTTTGGGTTATTTTAGTTTTTATCTTTAGTTTATCAGCACTGAAGACGCCTTGTTTTCTTACAGGCGAAACATCCACGTCGTTTTAGTTTTTATCTTTTCTTTCTAGTTGCTGTAGTCCCGTTTGTCTGTTCATCGTTAAGATTTCGCTCTTTATTGTTCTTTAAAATTTGATTAAAATTTATGACACTTTGGCTTTAGTTGAACCAAGGAGTGCAAGAAATTTGATATAAAATCTCCAGGACCGCGATCTGAGCGATTTCCTGTTCTACCAGAAAAGTGTTCCCTGCAGAAAACAAATGTAGAATAGAGGTGACAGGCTATGACTGATGTAAGTGAGCTTTATCTGGGAGATGCCCAAATTGAAGAACTGTAAGTGGAATAGCACTGGAAGATGATATTAGATCTGAAGACTCACAGTGGCGAAATCAAGTACCCAGTCGGTGGAAGTGCATATCACTGATCTTCTCGTCACCTTTTAGAAATGTACCAGCTGAGTGTCTGTTCAGCCACCTGAAATTGACCAAAACAGACACCCGAAGTAAAGTCGAGAATGTACCCCTGGTCTAGAGGCAGTTTTAGGAGAGAGAGAGGGGACACTCGTCCCAAGAGCAGAAATTTTAGGGGCATCAAATTTAAAATAAATAATCTAACGGTTAAAGTCATTTTTGAAATTTCATTTTTATCAAAATAAAGTAGAGGGCGCAGTCGGCAGTAAGTATAAGCAAATTCAATCCGGAATTTTCATTTTTACCACATCTTCTTCACCATTCCTTAAAAATAAAAGTAATTAGACCAAATTTAATAAAATTAACGTTGTTTGCGATATTTTGCATTAAAATTATGTTAATAATTCAAAATTTCGTTGATAAATGAGAATTTTGTAAGAAATTTGCGTGCAAATTTTTTAGACAGATGGCAGAGGGGGCGCAAGAGATGCCAGAACCACCAGTGCCCTAGACTCACTTATCCGAGTCAATTACTGGTTGGAAAACGAAGAGAAAACTTCATTAACTGCCCGCGTACTGAAAGCTGTCGCTGTGCGTTTGCTAGATTTCCATTGAAATCCAGCAAAATCTAGATCTTCATTGAATGGAAATTTAGATTTCCATGGAATGCTGTGCCAGATTTCCATGGAAATCTAGGGCAAAATATGCTTTATTTGTAGGAATAAAAATAGGGAGAAATCAGACCTTAACACAAGGAATTTTAGGGTAAATTGGAAAAAATATAGAGACAATCGAAATCAAAAAGAGGAAAACCTACCTAACATCTCCCGAATGTTTTTTGGCCCTAGTCCATCCGTGCACAAGATTATTTTCCCCTTTTTCAGAATATTAACAAGAAACAACAGCATATTTTATCCGATGTGAAGAAAATAGCACCCTTTAGTTATTATCCCTTAAGTTTATGTTACTGAGAAAATGGCAATACTACTAGAGGAAAAAATCACATATTCCAGAAGAGTTTATTTAATTGTTAGAGAATTTCCTTAAATATAAATATCGGGTATAGGCCTAGATAGGTCATACAATTCTTATTTCATAATATACAAAACAACCATAGTTAACACATTTTGCAGGGGGGTAACCTTTATCTTCACTTATTTCATTGTTTTACACTTTTTCTACCAAATTTCTAGATTTTTTGTGTCTACTCTCTAAGTCAATGTTTAGTTTTGAAAAACGTGCTCAAACAAATGCCCAACCGCCATCTAACCTAACCTAGCCTAATTAGTTCTTGGCGTTCATCCCTGGAAAATAACCGAAAATAATCTATAAACAAATTTTGTAAATCCGATTTGTTTCAGCATAAGTTTGAAAATTGAGAAAATGCTAATTCAATACATGTTTTTTTTCCAAAAATTTGTTAAAAAAAAAATTTAAAACAATGAAATAAGTGGAGATAAAGGTTACCCCCATGTTAACTATGTGTTATCATTTGAACTATGTAACCATGTTCAAATGTGTTAACTATGGTTATTTTGCATATTATGAACATATGAAGTAAGAATTGTTTTCTTAACATCTTTTCTTATGCCCGTGACCTATCTAGGCCTGTTTCAAATATCGTCTTTAGGATAATTTTCTAATCAAATTCAACGACATATTAAACTTCCTCTTTATTGTCAAAGCTGATTGTCGAACTGAATTAATTGCATATTTTATACAGTATTTGAGATGAGTAATTCAGCCTAAATTTTCAAATAGAAATGAGAATTATGGTAAATTTTGTTTTTAAACTTTGTTACAAACAATTATCAAAGTAAATAAGATAAGAAAAACGATATTAGCTTCCTGAATTTTATATTAACACAATCAATAAATACTTAGTAATAGCCAGTCATTATAAACGAAGGGGAGGGCACAAGTTACATTATCATTTCTAAGCCAAGCAATCCGTTTTCAAGAATTGTTGACTATTTTTGAAAGCTACAAACTATAGAAAGCATGTTCCAGCCTACATTAAAAAAGAAAAGAAAAAAAAAGAATTAATGCAAGAAAAAAGGGAATAAATCAAAGTGCTCGTCATTAATATAACCATAACCAAGGGCGTATTCAGCATCTTTTTTTTGTTTTTTTTTCTGGAGGGGGGGGGGAGGCACAATAAAAAAAAAACGTCAAAAATGTATTTATATGCATGTTTGTTACATTTTTACGAGTCAGACAAAAATTTCAGGAGGGGGGGGGGGTCAAACCCGATACTCCCCTGAATACAGCCTTGCCCAAAATTACCCCCCCCCCCCCATGGGTACGGCCTTGCCCAAAATTATTCTTAAAGCGGTATGAAAATGACGCCCGCTATTAAACAAGCAAAGAATACTTAAAACAGTTAGCTTATTGTTTATGATCGAAATGAAGTGTACAAAATGAAGGAAAAATTATATTTTCAGAAAAATGAAGACTACACTTTAGGCTGCTTCCTTCTTTCTGCTTCCTCCTCTGCTTCTTTCTGAATGTCAGCTACGTATTTCTCTACCTCCGACGCCTCCAACATCTAAATAAATGGAAACTTATTTTAACAAGTATTTTAACGAATTTAAAAGCAGTATTCATAATGACAAATGCTTCAGCAAATTTACTCACTATTAACGAATTGGTATATTTTTACATTCAAACATTGTTTTTCATGATAAACCAGTTAATAGCATTTGAATCGAATGACCAACTATATCTGTTGTTTTACAAAAAAACTTAAGCGTATTGTTTGTTTCAGTCTTATTCAAAATCCAAACAGATTGACCTACTTGACTTGCTAGTCGCTCCTGCTGGTGACCCAGCATAGAGAGACATGTGGCTCTTCGTCTCCAGCCCAAACGTGACTGCTTCTCTGAGGTCAGTATCGAGCATGGAGAGGTACTGGGTAAGTCTATCCCTCTATCTGAACTGGGACCTTACACGGAGGCGTTTCAAGCCGTGCGGGGGGATTGGGTTAAACAGTGCAGACAGTTATTTTTGTTGGCATGAACCTAAATGACCGAACTACTGCAGCATTTTGGCAACGAGCTGACAAGAGTTGAGATAACCCAATGTTGAGACGAAGAGATAAGATCATCAGATAGAAGACGAGTTTTATTCAAAGGCATAAATTTCGGTTTTACACTCTTAATTTTTAGAAAGAAGTCAATTTTATTAAGCATCATCACCAGTTACATAGTGATCACTATTGATTTATGTGACCAGAAACAGATTTTATAAACACATCTTCAAAAGCAGTACCTTTTTTAACAATAACAAACTGTCTTGCCATTTGACATTATTGATGACAGCGACTAAGGCGCAGGGAGGTATGAAATCCACGCAAATTTACCAGAAAGAGGCGATGATCTCACCCACGGTCAACTGTAAATTTTCCGTGGTTATCAGTTAGACCTTTTTGTTCATAGCAACACGAATAATTCTAACTTTAAGGGAAAAACACATCCGAGTATTCTCAAACTTCGACTGTTTTTTTTTCTTCCGGGAAAGCTCCCCTAAACCTTAAATTAAGTACAATTCTTGACCAAGAGAAACCCCCTCCCCCCAAAAATATTTCAAGTGCCGTTTTAATTCTAATGTTGCTGTGTTGCTAGCAACACCTGCTCAAATTAACAAATTTAAAGCTAGTAGTTTTTTGTAGCAATATCCTTTCTACAAATACGCAAGATACCCTAGCTCCCAAAGAAAATATTTTTGGCCACCAGTTGGTAAGGAACCAGAAAACCAATTCAACCGAAAAAAATTTTCTGATACTTCCTTTTCTTCCTCCTTTAGGCGAAAGCAAGGCATTTATAGAAGGAAGTGTTTCGAGCAGTTGATGACTTCTTTTTGCAAGGATGAGGCCTGTATTTCAGGGTTGAAAAGGTTAATTACTGGACTCAGCCCCTCCCTTAGAGATATTTTTATTCTTACACTAACACTTTTTGTAAGAATTGATAACAAACGATAAAAATGCATTACCAAGTGAGAGTAAAAATCAATATTAAAACTTAAAACAAACGACATTTAAACGATTGAGTGATGCTTTCCTGAAAGCATAGTAGAGGATGACGTCACACATGCTTCTAAAAACGAAAAATAAAAAATACACTTTTTTTCGCAAATTTTCGTTGCAAACGAACTTGGAAAAAAAGGCATATAGCCAGGAAGTGAGGCTTTGACAAAAGAAAATCGTCAAGTAAGGCTATCAATGAGTCAATGAGGGTCTAACAATCTCGAGATCAAGGTCGTACCCAGGATTTTTTTCGGAGGGGGTTTTACTAATTTTTTTTTTTTTGGGGGGGGGGGGTACACAAAAAAATAAAAACGCATAACAAATTTGTTTATGTCCACTTTTTGTTACGTTTTTCCGAATCAGACAAACATTTCGGGAGGGGAGGGTCCAAACTCCCTAGCCCCCCCCCCTGGATACGGCCTTGCCCGAGGTTCACTAGAGAAAACCCTAAGGTTTGAAAACAAAAATTTAAAAATATTAGATAGTTATAGTCCCTCAACTTTATTTACTTTTTGAAAGTAATGTTTAATAAATGTACTTCTAAGATCCCAAGGTCATGACTGGAATCCCGAGATCTTGAGAAAAGTCCCAAGAAGTAGCAAGTCTCTCTTTCCCAAAACTTGAAAAAATCTACCCCTGTCAGAATAATAAGAACATAGAAATATCCCCTCTATCCCCTACAATGTCAAAAAGCAGTCTGAAATAAATAAAGAGATACATATTTTAAAATTGTGAACTGTTTTCCCGCAAAAAAAGAAAGAAAAGAATGTAGATCTAATATATCCTTCACTTTTCCCTCAATACAGCTTAGGATATCCTAATCCATCTGCTCTTGGCTCTTTAAAACCTTTTAATACTTACAGGCAGATGAATAACACGCTCTTAACCAGCAAAGGAACACTGAGGATCTCGAACCTCAAAACACTGAAGATCTAAAACGAAAATTGAAAATTCGAATTCTAAATTCTAAATATTTTTTTTTTGGCGTTCTATGTCAAGTGCAAAGCATACGACATATTTCTACCAGACAACGGAACTGGTCAGGAACAAATTTGATCAAGTCCCCAAAATATACTGTACAAGAACTTGTTATCGTATCAAGTGGAGACCAAGTACACAACCACTGTCTGAATTTAGCACGTATTTTTCTAGAAATAGATCTGAGTGATAAAATTAATTTTAATAAATAAATAAATTGCCAAATGTATAAAATATATGAATTGCCAAATATATAAAATCCTTATTTCTATGTCAAATTTGGCAAAAAAAAAAGAAAAAAAGAAAAAGAAAAAAAAAGCTACGCTTAGGTATGTAAAACGGAACGCACTTATGCAAGTGACAATAAACCATGGAACACAGCCATGGAACACAGTGTTTCTCGTAGAACACTCGCCAACTTTCTGCAAATATTATAAATACTAAGCGACTTTTGCCACGTGGAACGCTAAGAAAACACTACCTTTAGAGGCTGTCCTCTTTTCATTACAGCAATTTCCAAGTTCTTTCCTCCGGATTGAACAACCTCCAACAGAGCTTTAATTGCAAGTCTTATGGCTTTATCTTCTGTTTCAACTGCAGTCTCTGAATAATGCTTTTCCAGATACTCCCGAACACTCTTGCCGCTACGGCCTGTAGCATTAGCCTGTGTAAAAAAAATATATATGTAACTATAACGAGGTACTTCACATAAACGGTTCAGAATAAAAACGGACAAATCTTTTCCAATACTTTTCTAGATACTTCAATAATGCTTTTCAAAGACCAAGGCCAGAAAAAAAAAAAAAAAAAAAAACAACTAGAAATTGAAATTTCTAATTCACCTTTTGAGAGTCAAAAGTGATCCGATGGCGACCAGAATGCGTCCAATCGAATTTTTTATATAGCTATTTTGCTCAAAATGGACCAAAGATAATATAAAAAATATTCCAGGGATAAAACAGCACCCCCCCCCCCCAGAATCCGGGGGCGAGTGTTGTAAAATGCGCCCTGGGGGCATATAATGTTCTTATGGAAGGGATGATCGTATAAACTTCGGAGGAGGCTTATTCGATTGTAAATCAGAACTTCCAGTGCCCTTATCGAGTCGAAAGTGATCGGAGGGCAGCTAGCTCCTCCCCCAGGCCCCTTTACCCCAAATACATCCGATAAAATTTTGAGATAGCCATTTTGCTCAAAATAGTTCAAATAGTGCAAAATTGAAATTACTATAAATTAGGGGTTGAGAAATCCTCCATAGCAACCGGGACAAGAATTGTAACTTATGTAAGTTCTTAAGAATCGAAAGTTATCAAAAAGTAACAATCCCCCCACCCTCTTGTGCCTTTTTTCTCCCAATGCATCTTATCAAAATTTTGAAATGGCCATTTTGTTCAAAATAGTCCAAAATTCAAATTACTATAACCTAGGGGTTGATAAATCATCCCTAGCCCTTCGGGGCAAGGATTGCAACTTATGTAACTTGCCCATTATTATAATATAAGGTTCTGTGGCTGGTTGTATCAACTTTGGAGGGGGCTCATTACCCTATTTTAAAATAGGGTAATTACCCTATTTTAAAACTACAGTTTGCAACTACAGCTAACCACATTTTCATTTCAGTTAATACAGCTAAGCACCTTCCTAAAAGACAGTTTTGAATACTATAATTTTTATATTTACGGAGAACTTGAATATTTGAAAAAAAGAGTAGACAAAGAAACATACTTTCCATTCATGATAAACCCCCGAAGGATCCGTTTGGAACAACCGTGGAGTGCCATCGTAATCAAATCCCGCAATAAGACAAGAAATGCCAAACGGCCGTCGACCGTTGCTCTGTGTATATTTCTGCTTCAGAGCTAGAAAAGAAAAACTTTTAATGTTTGGCATATATTCATATATTTTCTAATCCTAAGGGGTTATATCCTTTTTTGTCCAGCCATATGATTCATGCATCGTCGATTAAAACGCCATCTCGATAACATGACTCGGTAACATCTAGGATAACATGGCTCGTTGATAATATCCAAAAAGCAGATATTGTGGCTAGTTTACACGGCGAGAGATTGTTTACCGTTTCCAAATCTTCACCAAGATAAATGACCAACAATTAACAAAATTATAATTATAAGAACCGATAATAAATTATAATTAGTTACATAAAGTCGAGGACGAGGACTTGTCCCTTAAAAAAAAGACCCAGCAACTAAAACGTCGTTTCGAAACCCTATGCACCCGCAATGGCTCTGAAGGACGTTTATCCTTTATCTTTTTTTGGATAATGTAAGTGGAGAAGAAATTTGAAACAGTTTTCTCCAAACATGAAGATCCTTTTTATTATGGCTGAATATAAATTTTTTTTCTGTCGTCTCATGGGCAGGAATATACCAAAATTATTGCATACTTTAGTAGGGGATACAATTTCAATTTCGTCTTCTTAATAGAAATTTCAGAAATTGTATTATGGGCATAATCAATAGTTTATAGCTGTTTTTTAGCAGTCAAAAGTCAAAATTCGAGTATTATTCAGCTGCTTAAGTAACTGTTCGAAATTCTTTAATTTGCAGCATCGTAGCTTTGCGAAATAAAATTTATTTTTGGGTTTTATTTTTCAATCACTTGAGGGGGGAGGGGGGCCTATCAAGTTCAGATCATCTAAGTCTCTGTTTCATAACGATACACTGAGCTGCTCAAATCCTTTTTCAACTAAAGGTGATCAATTAAATACTCTGCTTTATCTATTATGAATTTAAAATAAATTGAATTTGGAAAAAAGTCAAAATACACCCAAAAATGAGTGTAATCTTTGTCAACCTTATACCATCTCAGAGGCATAGTAAATAGCTGAATGAAAAGCATACCTCTGAGATAAAAACAAAATGAAAAAATGAAAATCTAATATAAAATCTAACCTTTGAGATAAATAGCTCAGTAAAATTGACGACACTGCAACAGATGTTTCAGGTCTTTAGCAGAATATATACGAACTTGCTTTGACCCCCACTCCCAAAAAAATGTTTGTCTGATTCTTAAAAACGTGACAAAATGGATATAAACAAATTTTTATGCGTTTTTGAGTTTTTTTTTGTGTACCTCCCCCCCCTCCGACCAAAAATCTTTTGTAAAGCTCTTTTGTAAAGCACTCCCCGAAAAAAACCGGGACACGGCCCTGGGAGATCTCATTTGAACAGAACAACTTCCAACCTTTTTTAGTTCCATTTTCTGCAATTTTATTTTGCAAAGCAAAAATTTGGTCCCTATAATCTAAATGTACATTATTCACTGTGATGAGAAGCCACTTTGTTTTAAAGGATCAGATTGTCTAAAATTAAAGCTAGGCCCATCAGTCGTAGCATCTCTAGGTCCCATCACTCATCTCTAGGGTGAGAAATGAATTGGAGCTTTCTCATCATCTAGGTCTCACCTCACCAGGTTGCACCTCTAGGTAGTATATAGCCAAAGGAAGTCGAACATGGCCGCTTTACAACATAAACTTTACAGTTCTACAGCACAAATAAAAACAAAACAATGTTTCTTCCTGTAAACATTGTTGCAAGCGTTACCCCACAACTATGATTATAAAGGCGTTTGTTTGAGGCGTTTGTTTGAACATTTTGAAAAAAAAGATACTAGAGGCACAAGTTTGATTGGACGATACCATTGAATTATATATTATATTTTCTATATGTTATATTTCAAAGGATATTTTATTCTTAGCTTCTGCCTTAGGCTTTTCTTGCTCTTTTTTAATCAGAGGCCTTGATTCAAGCCTGACAAAATTTATCGGCATATTGTTTGAGCAAAGACTGTCTCTCTGTAAAGGCTTTTAAATACAGCCTTCAAATTTTAACTTTTTTGATTACGTGAAACTAGAAACGTGAGAAGCAACTGAAAAAAGGAGGAAGGGAATTGCAAAACCTCTGGGAAACGTAAACAAATAGGCTAAATAGAAACCGTACATAAAAAAGATGTGTAAGAATAAAATCCACCCGTTCAAAAGAAAACAAATGATCTGTACTTAAAACTGATGAATTGGAAAAGCTAAAGATAAAAATTAGAAGTCCAGAAAATAAGAAAAATTGCGAGTTTTGGAAATTTAATTTTATATAGGATATTTTTTTACTCAATTTCTTTAAGACTTGACCCTATAAAAACAAAATAAATCAATATAAAAGATTATATATATGCATATATATAAACCCTCCGAGCGGGCTCCCTCATTCTCGTTATTTATGCCATCTCCCTCGTTTAATCTCTCTTTCGTGGTTTTTAACCAAAACCAATTTCTATATGAATTCTACTATTTTATTTGTTCTTAATCATAAAAAAAACACACAAAAACAACCGAAAAGGTTATAAACAATGATATACAAAAACTGGGTAAATATTGCAAACCGGGTAACATTATTTAAAACTTGCATTTTATAAAATTCATCAATAAAATTATATATATATATATATATATATATATATATATATATATATATATATATATATATATATATATATATGGCACGCGGCAGGCTTCTATATATAGATTCCCACTGTCGCTTGTCTTCTAAACGCAGAAAATTTGAATTTCTTCTTGATGTTTTTTATTTTCAAAGGTGGTTCAGGTGGTTGAACAAAAACTTCTTCTTTTGCCTTGACTTGTCTTTTGTCACTATGAAAGACATCTCGCCGAGCCTTTGTTTCTTTTAATTGTTCAGGTGGTGGGACAAACACTTCTTTTTCTTCCAACAATTTATCCAGTCCATATTTTTGACTTTCAAAGGTATGGTAGGCATTGATGACCTTATCCATGTCAAAATCCAAAACCCAATCATCACCACTATCATTTTCAATTAGTTTGGTTCGTTTTACCTCGGCTTATCTTTCGCCATTATGAAATACATATCACCGAACCTTTGTTTTTTTAACAAAGGTATGGTAGGCACAGATGATCTTATCCATGTTAAATCCCAAACCCAATCATCATTGCCATCATTTTCAATTTTGACACGTTTTAATTATAGCTGTCCAGGTTGATTTTCATTGATTCGCTCACATGTTCAGTTTCGCTTGTTTCCTAGCCGCGTTTGTCTTTGCTCTTCATTTTAATTTTTGACTTACTCACATGCTCAGTGTCGCATGTCTTCTAACCGCCTGTCTGCTCTTCATTTTCATTTTTGACACGTTTTTGGATTTTGATCACTTCAGACAATTTAGCAGTGGTCTTTGCTTTAGCTGTTCGTATTGGTGTTGTCGGAATTGATGGTCCAGGTTGTCAAATTTCACATCTTATCACGTTTGATAGTTCAGGGGTTGGTTCCAAAGAATCATCATTTATAGTAACTGCAATTGCAAATTTTCGTTTTCTGGTCCTTCCAACAGACATTTTATTACATGAATAACTGTTGCAATGGAAACCCAACAATCTTATTTATGCTATGCATGACATCATATAAGAAAATGCTTATATGATACCATATATGATGTCATAAAAAATGCTTTTATGATGTACTTAGCATAGTACATGACATTATTTGCAAAAACCAAAACTAAGAATATTAACGAATTTTCTCAGACTTCCGACCTATCTGGATCGTTGTTTTTTATGCGAGAAGATCCCAAGATACCATCATTGCTATCATTTTCAAACCTGATACGTTTTGATTCTTGCTGTCTAGGTCGATTTTCATCAATTCGCTCACATGTATCGGTGTCGCATGTGTTCGAATCGCGTCTGTCTTTGCTCTTCATTTTCATTTTTGATAAGCCGCCGCGGTTCTTCTAATCACGTGTGTATTTGCTCTTAATTTTTATTTTGACTTGCTCACATTTTCTTCTAACCGTGTGTGTCTTTGCTCTTCATTTTCATTTTTGTTTTGATTACATCAGGCAATTAGGTAATGCGCTTTGCTTTAGCTGTCCATATTGGTGTTGTTGCAATTGATGGTCCAGGTTGTTGACTTTCACATCTTATTACTTTTGATAGTTCAGATATTGGCTCCAAAGAATCATCATTCATAGTAACTGCAACTGCAAATTTTCGTTTTTTGGGCCTTCCAACACACATTATATTATATAAATAACTGTTGCGTTAGAAACTCAACAATCTTATTTATGCTATGCATAACGTCACATAAGAAAATGCTAACTGTTGCGTTGGAAACTCAACAATCTTATTTATGCTATGCATAAAATCATATAAGAAAATGCTTATATGATGCCATAAGAAATGATTATAGGATGTACTAACATAGAACATGACATCATTTGCAAAATCAAAATTAAGGCTCTTAACGAATTTTCTCAGACTTCTGACCTATCAAGATCGCTTTTTTATGCGAGAATATCCCAAGATATCAATTTTTCCAAAAAAATATGGAGCCGTTTTCGAGAACATACATACATATATACACATAAACACAATTATTGCTCGCCTATAAAGATAGTATATGGGTCATAACATGTTAAAAGATTATAAACAAGTAAAAACAATTTTTTTTTAGTATTTTGTCAACAATCTTATCATTTTTTGCTATGCTTTGGTTTAAATTTGACTGTGAAATGCAAATTCTGCAAAATCTGCAATTGTGATAGTCATTTTCTAGAAATAAATCACGCTTCATTTCATTTGGGCCACATTTACATGCCCTTGATTATTTTACCCTCCTGAAGAATGGTCCCGGATGATTTCACAAGAACTAAACAAAGTGTGCAGCAGAGTCTCAGCCTAGAGGCAATATCTTAACTAACCAGCCCTGATAAGAAAAACTTTTTTTTACCACATTTGCCCATGGAACTATAATCATATCTATTATTTAAACAAAAACTATCGCCACTTAACACTATTAAATTTGTTAGTTATACATGAAAATACAGAATAAACTAACTTGCAATATATCTTGTTATATATTCTAAGGTAACAGGATCTTCTACCGTCAATCGATGACTTTGACATTCAAGACGTGCCCGATTTATAAGAATACGAGCATCAGCTGTGAGACCTGTGAAAAAAGCAACAGTAACAGAAACAGAAAAAAAACAACAGTAACATTCATATAAAATATTCTTGAAAGCCAAGACACAGCCAAAAGAAAATATTAATAATACTAACAAATAGTCTACTAAACTCAATTTTATGTTTATTATTGCTTTTCACTCATTTTTACTAATTCCATTTCAAATAGAAAGCACCATAATAGTTTTTGTTTCAAATAGATATAATCTGTATTAAAAAGCAACAAGTGAGTGCTATTTGCTAATAAGAAACAAAACGATGGTACAATCTCATTACATGGGCCTCTCGGCTTAATCACTATACATTGGCAATGATAAAATCCGTTTTGTGACGTCTTAACTGTTGTAGAGCAGGCAATGAAAGCAAGGTTTTCATTGCATATACGATATTAAGCTGTGCTTTTTTGGATTTTAGGGGGGAGGGGGAAGGTACCTAGGTTAGGTTAGGTTACGTATTTAATATACGCAATGCTTTATCCCCCCCTAATGTGCAAATATATAGCCCAATTTTGCTTCTTAACTATTATATATTCATCCTATTTTATTTTATTTCATTAGCATTAACCAAACTTGACTTTTTAGAAAGGCCCATATAACGGGATTGTACCAGAACGATTTAGTTGGATATAGAGGCGTACACGCATCTTTATATTAGATCGATGTTCAGAGGGAAGCTTAGAACATATTTGGATGGAGAAAGAGCTTGCTTAGCTGTACTGGCCTCTGGCGGGTTTGTGCTGCAGTAAGTTTTTAGTGGTAGTAACTGTATATAATTTTTTTTGTTCTTACAAAGTCACTGCTCCCCAATTTCCTACTCTTTACGCTGAAGTTTCAACAAGTCATGTTAATTAATCACCATCATCATGAACTAGAAGTTCTATTTATTGTGAAAAGTAAGGATCTAGCCACTTCATATACATAATAAATTTTGCTCATTTTCACGTTTTAACACTCCACTATACTCTTATTTCAAAAAAAAAAAAATATATATTTATTGTATCTTTTAGAGAAAAAATATTTGCGATTATAGCCATTTAAAGAAAAAGGAAAGAAAACCAAAAGAAAGAAGATCGGATTTGTGCACCTGCTTTGGCAGCCAGGAAATTCTCTCGCTGCTTAGATTTCTTTTTTTTTCTAGACTAAAACAGCTTCCAGCAATTTATTTAGTGATAAATCTTATATATTTTTATAATAGAGTTCGTTCCAGAACTTGATTCATATTCATGATAATTAATTACTTGTTATTATTTTCGTTGTCTCAAATAAAGGCCAGGGGCGAAGCTAGGGTTTTAAGTTTGGCAGGAGGACACAAAAAATGTACCGACAAAATCGTCCAGTGTGCCGACAAGTGAGGACACATTAAGCTAAATTAAGACGCCAAAAACGTGAAATGTTCCAGGGTGTCGGCGAAGCGTGTCAACACCTTGGAGCTTTGGGAGGCCCCTTCCCCTTAGCTGCGCCCCTGATAAAGGATATATACAAAATCATAAGCAATTTGTGCTACTATTAATGCAGAAAAGGCTCCATTGTAGCCTTTTTTGTTTATTGTACGCTTTTTCGGGGGGTTAAAGTTGCAGTAATGCAACTTTTTGGTAAAAAATAATAACAAATAACTAATGACCATTAATATGTTTTCTTTATTCACAAGTACGCAGTGCCAGGTATATATATATATATATATATATATATATATATATATATATATATATATATATATATATATATATATATATATATATATATATATATATATATATATATATATATATATATATATATATATATATATATATATATATATATATATATATATATATATATATATATATATATATATATATATATGTGTGTGTGTGTCTTGAAAATTATTAAAATTATAATACCCTATAATACAACTATAAACATGCATGAATACAACAACAGCAAAAAAGGTAAAATAAATCGTGATACATTTTAAACTCAAAATAAATGAATTTACCAAAAGGGAACTTCATTTTGAAGAATTTCATTTTCAAAGAGAAGAAAAACCCTCCCTTTCCAGATCTTATCATATGGCAGATTCAGACTGTTTTGTCGTTTTTTCCTTTCAGACAGGGATCCAAATTTAGTACTTACGTATTAACGCCACTGCAGCAGAAGTTGCAATAACATGCCTGTGCAAACAAATAGCAAAAAGGTCACCAAACAAACAGAATTTAAATAGAAGGATTCCTGCATGCTAAAGTTAATCATAAATATAGGTTTATTGATACAGGAATTCATACCCAAAAATTGAAAAAATTTGAAGCAATTCAAAATGGAGAACCAGAGACATAGAGAGACAGCAAGAACCGAACTTTCGAATGAAAGTTATGTTTGGCTAGCCGATACTTACCTCATATGAAGAAGAAGGATTTATTGAAAAAAAAACATATCAACAAAAAATTATTGCTGCCTCCCCTAAAAAGCAAAGCTTGTCCGTGGGGGAGGTAGAGAAAAACTAAATCCTTAAAACAAAGAACAATTGGCCACCGACACCACTAATACCATCACACTAAACAATAAATACAAAATAATATCATATATTATACATCCTCTGGGAACATCATATCAACAAAACCCCCACAATAAATAAATCAATTAATCAGTCAAAACTCAATTTCAGCAAAAAGCAGTTCCTTAATGATTTTTCTAAAAATATTGGGGTCACCAATAGTCTTAATATCACTATTCAAACTATTCCATTTCCGCGTACCTCTATAAAGAACAGAAAAACATGAAAGGGAAGATATACCTTTAGGTACACAAAAGTTCACGCTACCCCTTGTATCATGAGAATGAACAGTAGATTTAATGGACAATAAATCACTAAAACAACAAGGTTGAACATCCTGCTGGAGTCCAAAAATAAACAACAATACATACAATTCATAAAGGCCTGCAGCCGTCAAAATTTTTAACATTGGGTAAATTTCTCAAACAGACATACGTGGAGATATACTGGCTAAAATTCTTACTGCATGATTTTGTAGAACTCTTATTGGTTTTAGGGTAGAAGAAAAAGTAGAGAGCCAAATACTTGAACAATAAAGTATATACGGGTGTATTAAAGGAAAATAAAGATGGCGAAGGACAGACTTGGGAAAACAATGTTGGAGTTTCTTCATTATACCGAGATTTCTTGCCAGAATTTTGCTAGTTAAAGTAACATGTTCCTTAAAAGATAGAGTTTCATCTATTACAATCCCAAGGTTTTAAAAGACGCAGTACGTTTTATAACGCCATTGGGCAAATCTAATTCCTTGATCCATGGGTAAAAGTTTGATGATCGCGAGAAAATAATAAAGTTAGACTTGGCCATGTTAATCTTTAATTTATTTACCCTCAGCTATGCTATAATTCTATTAACTGATTCTTTCATCGAAATCTGTAGCAGCTCTGCTGTCTTAGCTGTGTTAATGGTTGTTGTGTCATCAGCAAAAAAAGAAACTGTTTCATTAGTCGGGTTTACCGTCAGTTCATTTATTCTATATCAAAAATTATTCAGACAATTTGGGAAATCATTAATAAATATCAATAATAATATAGGGTAGAGAACTGATCCTTGCGGAATACTTATTTAAATACGCTTTTTTTTCGGAAGAAGAATCATTTAGTTGGACATACTGATACCGATTACTTAAAAAACTTCTTAGAAAATTTAATTATTTACCCCTCAAACCATACACCTCACGCTTCTTAAGAAGAAGTTTATGATCCACAGTGTCGAAAGCTTTCATCAGATCTAAAAATACAGCACCTATTTTGAAACCTTTATCTAATACATCATTAATAATAGTTGTCAAATAAATCATCGCCTGTTCCGTTGTCTTTTTTCTACGGAACCCAAATTGTGTCTCTACCAGTAACTTATGATCCTCCAAAAAACTCATCATTCTAATACTAAAACACTACTCTAAAACACGGGAAATAATGGGTAAAAGAGATATCGGTCTATAGTTTCCTGGGTCATTTTGAATACCACCCTTTTGAATTGGGGTTATACGGGCAACTTTAAAACAGTCTGGGAATTTTCCTTGACGAAAACACTCATTAATTAACCCACATAAAACTTCAGCTATAACAGGAAAAATACATTTAAGTGTTTTTAGAGCAATATGATCGCTACCAGATGAATTACTACGCAATCCATAAATAATTTTTTTAATTTCATCAACTGTTAGAAGTCTAAGGTGAAGAGACACATCAATGGGGTCCCTCAGTAAGAACTCGAACGTTGAATCACCACTATCAGGTACAACTGACATAGCTAAATTCAGACCAATATTCGAAAAATAACTCTGAAATTCATTGCATATGTAATTTTCAGAATTCAAAGTCTTTCCCATTACACTTACTAATTCATCAGGTACACTGTTTATTTTTAATCCAATCACTTCTTTTATTAGTCCCCAGGTTTTCTTAGGGTATCCTTCGACCTTCTTAAACTTCTTCTCAAAATATTTGTTTTTTTCATTTCTTAAAATTGTATTCAACCTATTTCGATAAATTTTATATAATTGCTTATTTTCTTGTGTCTGGTTAATTATTTGAGCTCTAAACAATTTATATCTTACATTTATTTGCTTCAAAATCACAGGACTAATCCAAGGTTTTTTACTTGAGTGCTTTCTATTAAACGGTTTCAATATGACTAATTGACTTATCAAACTCTGCAACTTTTCATAAAATTAAACAAACATCGAATTTGTGCCCTAATATTTAATTTGAGTATTGTGACAATCCACCGGGTATTTATAATTTTTAAACTTGACACTTCTGCTACTCTCATCACTGGAATTGTTGATGTTTTGCCTTCCACCACCTTTGTGACAGCTTTATGGCAAGCTGAAACTTCAAATTGGTCAGATGAAACGTTGAGAAGACTCAAGCAGCCATTAAAAATGATGTAATCCAGAAGCTTGGCTGATGGTCCTGTAATTCTTGTAGGGATATTTATACAAGGATGAAACCCATTAAACTTCTATTAATAAATTCAGTGCTAGAAGATGACTGATCTATAAGGTCAATATTAAAATCCCCCATAATAAAACATGGCATAGAGTTTAAAGTGGCGAAAAAAATCATTATCTACTAAACATATATCTAGACCTAGATAAATACAAAAAAAAAAATAACAAAATATATTCCGGCAAAGCGGACATACAATTTAAAAAAGCACATTATTGAAGCTTCATGGCACAAAGCAAAACCATTCAAAAAGACATCAGCCCACTACCACCCACTCAAAATAATTTCACATTAACAAACATTTTAAATTATTTACTCAAAAATAAAAAATTATCATTAACCCAAACATGTTGGTACATCTATTAAACAAAGCTTCTCCGATTTTGCAATACAAAGACCGGGTTAAGAAGACACAACTCCTTACAAAAAACAAACGTTTTCACAGCGACACATTTCTTCTCAAATGGCTAAATCAGATCAATTTCTATTCTGCGCTAAATCCATTATCCGTCCTTAACCCTCTGTGAATGAGGAGGAGGGAGGGACTCTATGTACCAACTCATGAGGTTAATATCGGCTAGCCAAACGGAACTTTAATTCGAAAGTTCAGTTTTGGCGTCGCCATTACCTCATACGTTGGTACATCTATTAACAAAAGCTTAGATTCCAACCGATTTGGTGGTGGGTTCATAAATCAACTAATATAAAAAATTAGCTTCAAACTCAAATATTCAAATGTATAAACTATAAAACTGTCTGAACCGCAACGAAATATAGATCATCGGTTCTATCTTCTATTCCATAAATGTATTATTGTCTGGGAGTAGACTCCGAAGACCAGTCAGCAGCGCTCATTATATTAGCAAGTGGTACTGATTTTGATAGCGCCCATGACACCGCCATGAATCTTGTGTCGTGTGCTTTCCCTTTTCTACACTCTTCTTTTGCTGCCTCATATGCCATAGCTAAGGCCTGCTTTATCCAAGAAGAAATGGTTCCAGCTGCCACCTCTCGTGGTGCTGTTTAAGAAAAAGGAATGAAGAACCTTTTTCTCCTTTTTCTGACCACTACGTTAGCCGTTCGCTGTGCGTAGGTTGATAGTATTCTCACTGGACACAAAGCTGGATCTACATCTAGCGCGGGAAGAAGGATAGGAGAAGGTATCTCATGAGGCTTCACGGTTTTGGGTTTAAACGAAGGGAGAAACCTGAAAGTTACTAAATTATCCGAAAATTGTGCAGTACTGAAGGACAAGGCATGAATTTCACTCCTTTGACGACCAGATGCGATGGCGGTAATGAATACCGTCTTAAGAGTAAGATCTTTCATATCCATATTCCACAAGTCAAGAAATCGTGAAGTTCTAAAATACCTTAGAAAAAGGCCAAGATCCCAGGGAGAAATATCATGGTGTGTCCGCGGTGACTCGTGCCAAAATTCTGTATCATTTTCGTCAAACAAGTATCTTTGCTGATATCTGTTCCTGTAGCTAGAGCTAGCGCTCCGCATATTGCTGCTTTATAACCTTCTATCGTTGATGGTGCGAGGTTTCGACCAGTCTTTAGATATATCATGAATTCTGTAACTGTCTGAGTTCTGGTTTCGAGAGGATTTATCTTCCTTTCACTACATCAACCCACGAACACTTGCCATTTTCCATTGTACAATTCAATGGTAGATCGTCGCTGGGGCCGGGCAATTGCACGGGCTGATTCCTTAGAAAAATCTCTCTTTTCGAGTCCACGCTCGATATCTTCCAGCGGTGTAAATTTAGATTCCTTAGTGCTGGGTGGCGAAGTCAACCCTGCTGGAGGAGATCTGACTGATCTCCGAGGGGTATAGATAAGTCTGCTAGCAGGTTGAGAAGATTCGTGTACCAAGCTTTTCGAGCCCATCGCGGAGCACTTAGCGTTATTTGGCAGTTCACAGACTTTCGAACCTTCTCCAGAACCTTTGAGATCAGGGCAAATGAAGGGAAGGCATAGCTCTGTTTGGTCGACCAATCGTGGACAAGGGCATCTGTGCCGATCGCAAGAGAACCTGGAACTGGTGAGAAATATACGTCGATCTTCCGGTTCAATCGAGTCGCGAATGGATCGACATCTGGCAATCCGTACTCTTTTGACAGGGCTCTGAAGACACTCTCGTTGAGACTCCATTCCGTGGGCAGACCTTTTCCTTCTCGTGACAGTGTGTCGGCTACTAGATTGAGTGACCCGGTGATGTGTCATGCCCTCAAGTGAACGTTCAGGGCCATCGTCTCGAAGAGCTTTATGGATTCCTCCTCTAGGGAGAACGAACAGGTTCCGCCCTGTTTGTTTATGTAATTGACTACAGTCGAGTTGTCCGTCGCTACCATGACTACCTCGGTACTTAGCTCCTCCGCAAAGGCTTTGATTGTGTTGGCTACGGCTCTCATCTCGAGGCAATTTATATGAAGAGATTTCTCTTCTGGACACTAAGTCCGTGAAGTGTCTTGATGTGGGTCCTCTAGATTGCCACCCCACCCGTAGGTTGAGCTGTCGGTGAATATTGTTTTGGAAACAATAGGGGGCTTGAGAGGAAGGCCTTCACTCAGCCAATCTTTGTTCAGCCACGCTGAAAATGCCTCTTTCATCTCTGTCGTAATTAGGATGTTTAAATCTATGTTGTTCCAAGACCTGTCCCACAATCTGAGCACTAGTAACTGACATTTCCTGAGATGTAGTCTGTTGAAAGGAATTGCTCTTGAGCCCGCATTGATGAGTCCAATCAGCTTCATCAGTTGCCTTATTGAGGTAAGCGATTTTTCCAGAGCTGCCTTGATTGCATGTATCAAGTTCTGAAACTTTTCCGGGGTTAGGTACACCCTCTTTACCTTCAGGTCTATCAGAAACCCGAGAAATATGATCCGTCGCACAGGTTGCAATCCTGATTTCTTGCTCAGCATGAACCCAAGTCTGTGCAGGAGAATCATCCTGGTCCTTACATTGCTCTGTACTACCGAATTTCGGCAGTCGTGCAGAAGCCAGTCGTCCGTGTAAGGATGCAGTTGGATGGCTTGAAGGTGGCAATAGCTCACGATGACACCAATCACGCGGCAAAAACGGTTGAACTTGATTCTAGCCTAAAGGGGAGCACTATGAACTGATAGATTTGGTTTCTGAAGGTAAGCCTTAAATATTTCCTCTTGTGAATGCCGATATGCCAGTAGGCGTCTTTCAAATCTATTGATGCTGCCCAATTTGATTCCTTTATCGCAGTTAGTATTGTGGCCTGATTATCCATTTTGAAAGTTGTCACGTCCAACAATTTGTTTAGGCAAGATAAGTCTATTACTGGGTACCAAACCTTGTTTCCCTTTTTCGGAATCTGAAAAATCCGACTGCAAAATCCTGGAGACGACTGAGTTTGACTTCCTCTATTACGCCTTTCTCGAGAAATACACCAATCTCTAATTCCAAACTTAGCAACTATTTGCATGACATATTTCAGTCATTGATCGAGTTGCTTCCTAGAGTAGGGTATTTTTTGAAGTCCAGACGGTAGCCCTCTTTGATGACGTTCAGAACGAACTTGTCGTCTCTACAGTTCTCTTCCAGTTCTCTACAAAGTGATACAAACGATTTCCTACGAGAAGAGGATCTTCAGTTGGCGCCAGGATCAAGTCATTGAGTATTTGACTGTTTTCTTTCTCCCGTTTTTGGGGCTGAAGTGAAGGCCATCCTATACCCCTTTGCAGCAATGGAAGCAAATGCTGCCCAACAATACCAAATAAAGCCTGTAATGAAACCAACCAAAACCCCCAAGTCAAACGCCCCCAATGCATCAAGCATCCCGTATAAAACACCATCTTCTAACCCCCCTGGCTCAAATCCCTATCAGAAGAAATCCAAGCCAACTAGTCTCCTTTTCTAGTGATATGAGGTCCGCCTGGCCCTCTCTCCCACGAAAAAACATACCAGACCAACTAATAGGACATAGACCCATCGCCAACAAACAGGATGCAAAACCAAAAATGCAATCCACAAATATATGCTTATTCATTCTAAACTGTAATGCAATTCCGGCCATGTACATACATCAACTACAGAACACAAAAATCAATGCAGAATTGGCAAAAATCTACATCCCTGATGATATGCTCATTCAAGCAAAAAAAGATCTTGCTTTACTTTTAACAAAGCTGAACATTGATACACAGTCATATGAGAATAAATCAACAACACAACATATATCAATACTCCAATGGAATGTAAGATCAATCACAGAAAACAAGCTAAATGAACTAATATCTTTTATGAATAATAATTCCATTAACATTGCTTGCCTCCAGGAAACTCATTTAACCCAAAATCAACAAATTAAGTCTCTGGGATATACTATCCTCAGAAAGGATAGATCTTCAGAGAGAAAAGGAGGTGGGGTAGCTTTATTAGTTAAAAATAATATAAAATTTTGTGGCATCAATTTTCCAGATATTGCAAATGATGTTGATGCAATTGGTATCAGTGTTTGGCTGAATAATTTAAAAACCTACATAAAAAGGTTTTATAACCCTAATGGCCAAACTACAGATGCCATGGATTTCTTTAATTTTATAAATAATTCGAATATTTTCAAAAATATCATTATTTGTGGAGATTTCAATGCCCACAGCCTTTTGTGGGGGAATAAACCAGCAAATAAAGCTGGTAAATTCATTGAGCATATGACTTCTAATAATAATGAATTAGCTGTTGCTACCCCTCCAAACCTGAATACATATTTCAACCCCAAAAGTGGCAGATTCTCCACAATTGACCTACTAATTGTGTCATTAAATTTTTTGAACAAAATTTACATAAATAAAATAGATAGTCTATCCAATGACCACTTCGCTATAGTTTGCTCCCTAAATGAACCTGCTGAAACTCTATCTCATACCTCCAAATATATCAACACTAAAGCAACTTCGTCTATGTTCCAAAATAAGCTAAATGATGAAATTACAAGTTTCACCCAAATTTCATGCATTTCAAACACAACAGTTGACACACATGCTGAAACCTTGACATCTTTACTAATAAATACAGCTAATTATGCTATCCCCAGGACAACACCTAAGAAAACATTCCCTAAACAAATTCCTAAGACATGGTGGACAAATGAGTGCCTAAATAGATAGAGAATAAAAAAGGCAGCTAGGGCAGAATTCATAAAAAAACATCACCAACTACATATCTAAAAAAATTACAAACAGAATCTAATCCAAAAAGGACTATAATAGATGCTAAATATAACTACTGGAATAATTTTGCAAATAATCTCTCCAGAGAAACACACGAGCCAATTATAAATAAAGTCATAAGCTACATTTGTGGGAAAAAGGCTTCCCCCAACCCACTCCTGTATGAGCTTATACATAATAATACCCATTATGACAATGATAATGAAAAAGCTAAGCTTTTTGTAACTCTTTTTGTGAATAAGCTAACATCAAATAATCAAAGCAAACTGTCCCCAATTCCTATGAACCCAAGTTACTAACCACGCCAAGGATCCGAGTACATAACTAATCCATTTCCAATCCAGGAATTGAATAAGGCAATATATCATATTAGGACCAAAACTAGCGGCATCCATTACAATATACACCCTACATGGATAAAGAATCTCACACCTTCATACAAACAAGAACTGCTAAATTGTTATAATCACGCTTGGGCATCTTCTATGTTCCCCAATATATAGAAATGTTCGTCCCTCCTACCAATTATAAAGAAAAATAAACCCAAAGATAACTCTGAATCTTATAGGCCCATAATGATTACTCCTGTGATGGGGAAAATAATGGAGAAAATGATCTATCACAGACTCCTCTGGTTTGTTGAAAAAAATAATATGATCCCTCACACTCAAACTGGATTCAAGAAACACCACTCCTCAACAGATGCTTTCATTTTGCTAACAAATGCAATAAAGAATCTTTCTAAAAAATAATGTCCTAGTTGCAGCTTTCCTAGATTTTGAAGGGGCATATGACAATGTGAACCAGCAAATCCTTTTAAACAAACTTGCAAACCTTGGAGTACCCCTAAGCTAGTATCCTTTATTAATCCCTTCATAGAAGTGCGAAGTTTCATCGTTTGTGTTGGTTCAGCCTCTTCATACCAACATTAGAGAACCAAAGGCCGACCTCAAGGAGCTGTCCTCAGTTCCTTCCCATTTGTTCTATATCTGTGGGACATGAGCCTAACCCACACGAATCTACAATATTCTGATGATCTGGTGCTATGGTCATCTGGCAACACCTTCCAGATAGCACAGTCAAATCTGCAAAAGTCACTTTTCCAGTTTGAAAAATTCGCTCAACATTCAGATTTACCCATTGCACCCACCAAGTCCAAAATAATTCAATTTCATCGAAAGCGAAACCATGTTAATGCAAAACTAACCCTAAATAAAACAACTATTCCAGAAGATTATCATATTAATTACCTAGGTCTCATGCTCGACCAAAAACTGAATTTTCACCTCCATATTTCAGACACAATAAAAAAATGCTATAGAAAAGCAAATATACTAAAAAGACTTCTTTCCACACCCTGGGGCTGTAAGGAGAAAACCTTACTCCAGTTTTATAAATCACATATAAGACCCCATATTGACTATGGGCTCATCGTCTATGGTTCATGTGCAAAGACCCTGATGCAAAAAATTGAAACAACACAAAATGATATAATACGTCTCATATCTGGTCTTAGGAAACCCACAAGCACCAAGTTTCTGCTTATGGAGTGGATTAACAACAATAAGGGAGAGACGTAGCTTTCTCTTGACAAAATATCATACAAAAATTGAATCAAATAGCTCACACACACTACATAATTGGTTAAGAAATCCAGCCATGTATAGAGGCATTGCAGATGAGTATGCCAATATTCAGAAGAAGTTCCCCATACCAGCAAAGTCTATTGCACCCACTTTCCCCGATCCCCCCATGGAATTGGCCAAGTCCCATAATAAATAAGGAGTTCTTAAAGTGGAATAAAGATTTAACCCCCATTGCTTTTGTCCAGAAAAAATTTGCAGAACTTAATACAATTACCTATAAAAATCACTTCCAAAGTATTTGTTGATGGGTCAAAAATGAATGAGAAGGTTGCAAGTGGTGTTTTCCTTCCTCACCTGAAAATTGCAATGGGCGAGAGATTATATAACAATTTATCTATAATGTCTGCTGAGTTAAATGCCATAATCATGGCATTAGAACACATTAAGGAAAACCAACCTTTGATTGCAGATTCAAATAAAAATATCATATATTCCAACTCTCTATCAAGCTTTGAGTTGCTAGTCTCAGCTCCTCAGTATAAGTTGGAAATCGACACTTATCGTTGTCTTAGTACAATAGATAATATTGCTTCAAGTGGCATAAGAACATATTTTCAGTATATTCCAAGCCACTCTGGTATAAGTGGTAATCATCAGGTTGATGAAATAGAAAAAAATGCTATAAATATTGACCAGCCAAGTGGGAGACCAATCCCAATTAGAGATATTTACCAATGGAGGCTATCAGATATTAATTTTAATAAGATTAATCCTATCCTTTCCACCTTCCCCAATAAGTTTCTTTCTAAAATTTATCATAGAATTCGTTCTGGAACAAAAGGACTAAATTTCCTTGCATTCTCATATAAGTTTTCTAATTCAAGTGGTTCAATTCCCCTGTCTCCTCTTTGCAGGCATTGTAATATGAATAATGAAACAATTGACCATTGCCTATTTGAATGTAATATGCTGACGTCTGCACAACATACCTTGCTTTATAAACTGTTAAAATGCTTCAAACACCACTAAATCGCATTCTCAGCCAAGAGTCTAGCCAATTATACCTGCACACAGAGCACAGAAATCGATATCTATCATCTTATATTTGAACTCCTTGAGTCAAAAGATCTACTGAAAGATATCTGAGAATATCTAATAAATATGAGACAACCAAGACAGTAGCTCTGTAGCCCACAGAGTGAAGCAAAAAGAAAAGGGCTAAATAGTATCAACTGAATAGCCCGCCTGCAGCGAATTAGAAGAAGAAGAAGAAGGTACGACCTTTTTTGTTGGTAAAGCTTTCTAATTCAAGTGGCCATTGACCATTGAAACCATAGACCATTGGCCATTGAAACAATTGACCATTGCATATTTGAATGTAATATGCTGACGTCTGCACAACATACCTTGCTTTGTAAACTGTTAAAATACTTCAAACACCACAAAATCCCACTATCAGCCAAGAGCCTAGCCAACTGTACCTGCACACAGAGCATAGAAATTGACATCTATCATCTTATATTTGAACTCCTAGAGTCGAAAGATCTGCTGAAAGATATCTGAATATATCTAATAAATATGAGGCAATCAAGCCAGTAGCTCTGTAGCCCACAGAGTGAAGCAAAAGGAAAAGGGCTAAATAGTTATACTGAAAAGCCCGCCTGCTGTTAAATAGAAGAAGAAGGTAAAGCCTTCCCTTCCTTGCTGGAAACGAAATGGCTGTTTTTCTTCATATCTTGGCTTCTTTTGGATTGGGCCACGAAAGTCTCGTCGGTCCCGTTGCAGTTCATACTCTCTCTTTACTGGCCACTTAGACTGAGCTGTTGAACGAGGGTTGGAAAACTGCCTACTTTCAACCCTGTATGGCCTCATTCTTTGAGCCAGGTCCTTGAAGTCGGCGGAAAATGGGAACTCACTTTCCAGAGATGATAACCTCAATTCATTCCTAATCTCTTGAGCCAAGTTAGGGATTGATTTCAAGACGTTATCCCTTCTCATGAGAATCAAATTTGAGCATATTCTAGAAAGAATATTTGAAAGGTGTTGCTGACATCTATTGATAGATTCCATGAGCTTCATCAGTTTTTGTATAGTGTCAGGAGAGACATTCTCTGCTTTTAACGTTTTTATGACAGTACCTAAAATGAGGTCACTGCATGACATCATGCTCATAGCTGCTCGGGTGGAAGACTCTAAGGCCAAGAATGACTTTCTGTCGACCGATATGAAATTTCTGTCCTCTACTTGTCCAGTTGGTGACAACAACTGAACTCTGGATTGATGCGTGGCGCCTGTGAAGCCAAATATGTGTCGTGACATTTGTAAGCTTTCGCTCGGCCCGGTATGTCAAGAGGATCAAAGAAAGTACCATGTTCTGAGAATGACTTATTCTTTGTTGTTGACTGCAGTTCTTCTGAGCGCTACTTGATGAAGTTTTTCAGCATTGGGGAGAAAGGTAACGTGATAAGCTGTTTTCTCTTGAATGGCTCAATTGCCAAAACCAGCTGTGCCACCGAGCGTGGCTGTTGGACGGTAATGGTAGTCCTGGGGCAAATGGTGTCACCCAGTACTTCGTATACAAGGTCCAGCGACTCTGCCAAGGAGACCTTGCCATCTGTTCCGGGATCGGTGTCTACCATCGACTGCTCGTCATCGAAATGCAAGGAATCATTGTCCTCAGTCTCATAATTGCCATCACCTGTATCTTCTCGGTCTCTCGAGGCCATTGTTGAGGGGCCCTCGCCCATGTTAGTGCTGGAGGTGTAGTCACGCTCGGAAAAGGATCTTCCATTATTTTGTTTAACAAACAATCTGTGACTTCATATTTTTTTTATTTTTTTTAACTTATTTAAACAATTACAATATTATAAACACATAATTTTATCCAACTATAAAATCTTTATAATTAGATGCTGGGACTAATCTGAGCTGCAATCTTCAGACCAACTTATCCCTTGCCAGGAGGACTATACTCGGTAGGCGTTATGACCTTGTGTAATGGTGATCTGTACACCCTAGGCGTTATGACCTTATGGAATGACGGCCTACACACCCTAGGCGTTATGACCTTATGTAATGACGGCCTGTAGGCCTTAGGCGTTATGACCTTATGTAATGACGGCATATACGCCCTAGACGTTATGACCTTATGTAATGACGGCCTATACGCCCTAGGCGTTATGACCTTATGTAATGACGGCCTGTACGCCCTAGGCGTTATGACCTTATGTAATGACGGCCTATACGCCCTAGGCGTTATGACCTTATGTAATAATGGTCTATACGGCCCAGCTGTTATGACCTTATGTAATTTGTAAATATAAACTTATGAAAGGTATTATCCATACCAAAATACTGGATTTACCACAGCTAAACCATTAAAATACAAATAATTATCTGGCCTACTAAACACCAGGCTCATACATAAACAAAACTATAAACTCATTTTTTTCTTTACTAAATAAAAAATGTTTTATATGTTGAATTAAAACCTAAGAAACTACCTTGGATAGTGTCTATGCGTTTAACCCCGTGCACCACGAAACAGAAACTGATTTGATTCGGCCATGTGAGAAGACTTGGATGGTTTTGAAAACGTTTGTTTTTCGTGAAGATTCGCGGTGTCTTAACCCCGTCTTTGTATTGCGAAACCGGAGAAGCTTTCGTTAATAGATGCGCCAAACACCATTAGCAATCTCATTTATCAGAGTTCATATGACAACAGGATCAGGTGAAAGAAAATACAAAACTGTTTTGAAACTATGTTACACTCTATATTGGTCTCTTTTACATCAACATCCGATTGACTATTTTGCTTTCAAATACACTGTTTTATTTTAAGATTTGTAGGAAAAATTTTTAGGCATAGATTGACAGCACTTAAAAACCACCAAACCTGTAGCAGCAGTCATGGGAAGACATAAGCAACCCAAATTCTAAACAAAATGAAAGTCTGGAACAAATGAAAGTAAAGCTCAGGCTCAGAAGCTATTCTAACTGCAGTACAAAAATTTAATATCAGGAAATTCCTTGTTCTAATGCCCCAAAGGTGGATTTCTCTTTCCTGAAGCCTTCTTTAAAAAACCCAGACGGAATTTTCTGGTGGTAAAACCAAATAAATTATGGTATTTTGAAACTATTTCAATATAGACATAATAGTTGACAAATTAGCTGTAATAGAAGAGAGAAAAAGACAGCAAAACAAAATACACACACAAAATAAAATGTGGGAAAAGGGAAAGAAAAAAGAAAAGTAGCAACACCATTACAAACTCTTTTAAGAGCCAAGCATTATGTCAACTGGCAACAGAGAATAACCATACCTGCAAAAGCAAGAACTACATGTTCATCAATTAAACACACTTTTCGCATGGTCCTGTCTTCTTGAAGTTTAGCAACTGACTTTTTCTCAACCCCAAGTACCACAACATCTTTGCCTCGGACACCTACCTAAAAAAAAAAAAAAAAAAAATTACATAGCATGCAAGGGTTTTGTTTCCCAAATATAGTAACTCAAGAAAAAACTTTAACAATTGGCTAAGAAGACAGGCTACAGTACTGAAATTTAGTGAAATGCACAAACAATCCAAATTTTAAATTTCTAAAAAATCTTTACCAATGTGTTTTAACATGAAAACCATGCCTAACTTATTCTTGAGTATGAAGTTTGTCAAATTTGACTTCCCAGAATTCATTCTACATTCAAAAGCAATAATGTGTTTTAGACAAACCAACAAGGGTGTTTTCTCACAGTACCATAATCTTTTGGAGATTCTAACAGATCAGACTCCTGCTGGATCTTTCAACAACCATTGTCAGGTGACAAACAACAACATTTTTTTCAAATTCAGCAAATGTTTACCCAAAATCAAGCTCCTATTCAGCACCAAAAGTAAAATATGACCAAAAAACCATATTTTAATTGTAAACATATATTGTATGCACAGATATGTATACATGTGATTTTTACAGATATGTATACATGTAAGTATGTTTACATGTTTTACAGATATGTATGTTTTACATACATATACTTAGGATGTTTTATAAAACGAAAATAAAGCAAGTGCAAAACAATTTGACGCTAGGATTCAACAAGTAAGGGATGCTTATCTGCAGCCCTTTTGTAGTGTCTACTTAAAATGTAAACACCCTTGATGGAAAATGTACATAACAAGTTAGAAGGGTGAAAGCATGGAAAGGAGGATTTGTAATCAAGGACATGCTAAATTCCAATATAAGCGGGAGGAGGGGGTTCATTGACAATTGTGTAAAGCAGTTTTAGGACCAGGCACATATACAGGAATTTCTTTTGTAATGAATGCAACATTACTGGAATAAGAGTACAAAAAAAACAGTAAACAATATAAAAACACAGATAATATCTTACAACCTGGGAAGAGTAAGGTTCAAAGCCCCCGGCCACCCCATTCCCCCACTGTGAGACTTACTCCTCTGCCTCTCCACAAATGAGTTTTGTGCACAGCAAATGAAAAGAACAGATTTTGTATTTATTTTTTGCTCAAGTTTGTTTTTGTTGTTGTTGTCTTTTACTGTCAATGAAAAAACAAAATGTACAATGCATCATGATTGGGGGGAGAAATTCCATCACCTTAAATTCCACTATGGAGGTGTGGAAGAATGGCTCTTTGTGGTATGCTTGCCAGTGATGAATTCAGAGTCCTCAACTTAAGTTGAGGACTCTGGGGCATCCCAGTGTAGACACCACCCCCTCTGCTCCCAGTCCCTGTCCACACCATGCTTGAATGACTCCAGAGTTTGAAATTGGATGGTTTGATTGCTTAAGGAGTTTAAAGTGGGGCAAGTTAAAGTGTTTTCTGGAGTTGATAGTTTGGTGGGTAATTTTCTGAGAGTTTCCCTAGGTTCTTTGGTTAGGGCTGATGGGAAGGAGGCTTGGGGTAGGATTGGCTTCAAAAACATATTTTCTATCTGGAAATGAACTATGCTGAACAACATGGCTATCTCAAAATTTTGATTAGATGTGTTTGAGAAAATGATGGGCGTGGAGGGGGGGGCAAGTTGCCCTCCAATCACTTTCGACTATTCAAAAGGGCACTAGCCCTTTGAATTTCCAATCAAATGAGCCTTTCTTGAAGTTTCAATGATAAAGCGTCCTATAAAAACTTTATATGCCCCCAGGGCATAACTTAAAACCCTTGCCCTGAGGGTTGTGGGGGAGTGTCCTCCTCAAAAACATATTTTCTATCTAGAAATCAACAACGCTGAACAAAATGGCTATCTAAAAATTTTGATTGGATGTGTTTTGGGGAATAATAGGTGTGGGGGGTGGGCTAGTTGCCCTCCAATCCCTTTTGACTATTCAAAAAGGCACTAGCCCTTTGAATTTTCAATCGAATGAGCCTTTTTTGAAGTTTCTATGACAACACATTCTATAAAAAAAACCTTATATTCCCCCAGGACATAACTTAAAACCCTTGCCCTGAGGGTAGTGGGGGAGTGTCCTTCTCAAAAACATATTTTCTATCTGGAAATCAACTATGCTGAACAAAATAGCTATCTCAAAATTTTGACTGGATATGTTTGAGGGGAATAATGGACGTGGGGGGGGCTAGTTGCCCTCCAATCACTTTGGACTATGCAAAAGGGCACTAGCCCTTTGAATTTCCAATTGAATGAGCCTTTCTTTGAAGTTTCTATGATGATGCGTTCTATAAAAACCTTATATGCCCCCAGGGCATAACTTAAAACCCTTGCCCTGAGGGTTGTGGCGGAGTATCCTTCTCAAAAACATAATTTCTATGTGGAAATCAACTATGCTGAATAAAATGGCTATCTCAAAACTTTAATTGGATGTGTTAGGGGGAATGATGGGCATGGGAGGGGGGGGGGCTAGTTGCCCTCCAATCACTTTTGACTATTAAAAAGAGTACTAGCCCTTCGAATTTCCAATCGAATGAGCCTATTTTGAAGTTTCTACGACAACGCCTTCTATAAAAACCTTATATGCCCCCAGTGCATAACTTAAAACCCTTGCCCTGAGAGTTGCGGTGGAGTATCCTCCTCAAAAACACATTTTCTATCTGGAAATCAACTACGTTTAACAAAATAGTTATCTTAAAATTTTGATTGGATATGTTTGGGGGAATAATTGGCATGGGGGGCTAGTTACCCTCCAATCACTTTCGACTATTAAAAAGGGCCTTAGAACTCTCGATTTACAATCGAATGAGCCCCTTTTGAAGTCTCTATGACGAACCCTTCCATATGAAGTGGCCTGCTCTAAAGTAAAAAAAAATAATATATGATACATTGTGCCAATATTGTTCTTATGTTAATTTCTACTCATATTAATTTCTGCTTGTTTTGAGTTTGACATGGTTATTTATTGTAATTTCTGTTCGTTTTCGGTTTCATTTACTTATTGATGCTGATTTGCGGTAGTTTCATGCTTGGTAGATTACTTGATTTTATTTTTGCTCATTTTTGGTTTAATGGAGATCTTTACTTTTCTTTGAAAAACTTATTTTGTGGAAAAAGTTTTTTTAATTTATTTCTGTTCATTTTATATTGACATAGACTTTGTCAGGGAAAAAGAAAATAATAGTTTAAATCTTTTTTTTAAGACTTTATAGTTTCGCCTGCTATTTGTATGCTGGAGAAATTTTTTTTAGCAATTTTTAATAAATACATCCTTTTAAAAATCTGGACACAAATAGTAGTGTTTAATTTAGTTTCATTCCTTCTCTAGTTGACCTGAAATAGTAAACTTGATATCATTTGCAAAAAAATCTGTTTACTTTCTTTGAATAGCTTGCATTCACTTATGCTATTTTGATTTGGTTAAATTTTAAGAGCAGAAGTAGCCCCAAAAGTTTGAATATAATACCCTCAGTCCTTCTTGGGATACTGCTGAGATGCCTTATTGAGAATTAGCATTAACACAGTGCATTTTGGTTTAATCTTAACTTACAACCTTTGCCCTGGGGACTCTGGGGAGTTTGTCATCCATAAACACATAATTTCCAGAACTTTCATCTACGTTGAACAAAATGGCTATCTCTAAACATTGATTGAATGTGTTTGGGGAAATGGTGGGCGTGAGAGGGGGGTCAATTACTCTCCACTCACTTTTGACTATTAAAAAGGGCCATTTCAATTTACAAACAAATGAGCCCTTTTTGAAATTTTTACAACAACTTTATATATAAACCTTATATTCCCCCAGGGTATAACTTACAACCCTTGAACTGAGGGCTCTGAGGGGGGTTATCATCCTAAAAGACCTAATTTCCAGAACTTTTGACTACGTTGAACAAATGTATATCTGAAAATTTTGATTGGATGTGTTTGGAGAAATGGTGAGCATTAGAGGGGGGTTGGCTGCACTTCAATCACTTTCGACTATTAAAAGGGTACTAGCCCTTTCAATTTTTAACTGAATGAGCCATTTTTGATGTTTGTACAACATTGCTTTCTATAAAACCTATTCTATAAAAACCTTACATGCTCCCAAGGCATAACTAACAACCCTTACCCTGAGGGTTGTGGGGGGGGGATGGGCTGTCATCCTTAAAGACCTAATTTCCAAAACTTTCGACTATTAAAAAGGGCACTAGCCCTTTGAATTTCCAAACGAATGAGCCCTTTTTCAAGTTTATATGATAAAGATTTCAATAAAAACCTTATGTGCCCCCAGGGCATAACTTATAACCATTGCCCTGAAGACTGTGGGGGGATTGTCCTGCTCAAAGATATAATTTCCTGAACTTTAAACTGTGTGGAACAAAATGGATATCTCAAAGATTTTGATTGGACGTGTTTGGGGAAATGGTGGGCATGGAAAGGGTGTTAGTTACTTTCCAATCGCTTTTGACTATTAAAAGAACACTAGCCATTTCAATTTCCAATTCAATGAGCCCTTTTTGAAGTTTCTACAACAACGCGTTCTATAAAAACCTTATATGCCCCCAGGGCATAACTCACTACCCTTGCCCTGAGGGCCGTAGGGGAGTGTCCTCCTCAAAAACATAATTTCTATCTGGAAATCAACAATGCTGAACAAAATGGCTATCTAAAAATTTTGATTGGATGTGTTTGGAGAAAAGGTGGGCAACATAGGGGGGTTAGTTGCCCTCAAATCATTTTTGACTATTAAAAAGGGCACTAGACCTTTGAATTTCCAATCAAATGAGCCCTTTTTCAAGTTTATACAACAAAGATTTCAATAAAACTTATATGCCCAGGGCATAATTTTGGAGGGAGTGCCCTGTGCAAAGGTATAATTTCCTGAACTTGAAACTGTGTGGAACAAAACGGCTATCTCAAAATTTTGATTGGATGTCTTTTAGGAAATGGTGTGTATGGAAGCGTTGTTAGTTGCCTTCCAATCACTTTCGACTATTAAAAAGGGCACTAGCCATTTCAATTTCTAATTGAATGAGCCCTTTTTGAAGTTTCTATGATAATGCGTTCTATAAAAACTTTATATGCCGCCAGGGCACAACTTACAACCCTTGCCCTGAGGGCTGTGAGGGGGTTGTTATCCTCAAAAACCTAATTTGCAGAACTTAAAACTACGTTGAATAAAATGGCTATCTCAAAATTTTGATTGGATCCAATCACTTGTCAACAGAGGTCAACGCTAGTTGACCTCCAATCACTTTCAACTATTCAAAAGGGCACTAGCTCTGTGAATTCCAATTGAATGAGCCTTTTTTGAAGTTTCTACAACAAAATGTTCAATAAAAACCTTATATGCCCCCAGGGCATAACTTAAAACCCTTGCCCTGAGGGTAGTGGTGGAGTGTCCTCCTCAAATACATATTTTCTATCTGGAAATCAACTACGCTGAACAAAATGGCTATCTCAAAATTTTGATTGGATGTGATTGGGGGAATGATGGGCGTGGGGCTAGTTACCCTCCAACCACACTTTTAACTATTAAAAAGGGTACTATCCCTTTGAATTTCCAATCAAATGAGCCTGTTTTGAAGTTTCTACAACAATGCCTTCTATAAAAACCTTATATGCCCCCAGGACATAACTTAAAACCCTTGCCCCAAGGGTTGTGGGGGAAAGTCTTCCTAAAAAAAAATATTTTCTATCCAGAAGTCAAATATGCTGAACAAAATGGCTATCTCGAAATTTTAATTGGACGTGTTTGGGGGAATGATGGGTGTGGGAGGAGGGGGGCTAGTTGCTCTCCAACCACTTTTGACTATTAAAAAAAGCATTAGCCACCCCAATTTCCAATCAAATGAGCCCTTTTTGAAGTTTCTATGACAACTCCTTCAATACAAAGTGCCTGTCAAAGAAAAAAAAACACATTGTGGCCACATCATTCTTTACTTAAGCAGTGCTAGCATGCTGCCTATGATTATACTGTTTCTTATCCAAGAAGCCTGAGAGTATAAAAATATAAGTTGGCTCACAAGCTATCACAAAAAGTAGTTTTTTGATGTATGAATATTATGATACCTTAAATCACATTTCCTGCAAGATAAGTGGGGTGTTGAGTCTCCTGTAGGAAATCTTGCTGGTTGTGTGTCCACTTCATATGAACAAAACTTTTCTCAGTTGCAGCTGAAGTGGACAAATGCTAATTGGCAGTATTCATATGGCTATTACCAAATTTCTAAGTTGTAGTACAACAAATGCCAGACTCCAAGCAATGATTCATCATCTTTTCCACTCAGCATCCAGCCTTCATTCAAAAACAGAAATGGAGTTAGCAGAAACTATTTCATTAGTTTGTTCCAACTCTTGGCAATTTGTGATGAAAAGAATTGAGTGTAGACTCTAGATATGGTAATCTGCTTGACAAGTTCAGGTGATGACCTCTAGTTCATGAGTTAGGACCATAATGCTGGGAGAGTGTTAGCCATCACTAACTTATAGGCTAAAATGGCGTCCCCTCTGTTTCTCCTGTAACCAAGTGTAGGGAGATTCAGCTTTGATAATCTTACTGGCTAGGAAAGCTCCTGAATGCCAGATATTACTTTGGTGGCATGTCTCTGCACATCTTCAAGAACGCACAAGTCTTGGGGAGGCAAGAGACATTCCAGCTTCAAGCTTAGGACACAAAAGCCCCTTATATTGAAGAATGATGACTTTAGGGGAATGAATGGAAAGAGTGTGCTTAATCAGTACTGTACCATAGTTGAACAACCACCAGCAGTGTATCTCTTAGCAAGAGTAATGAATTTTAGTTCATTGTCAATAGTGACACCAAGATCTTGCTCATTATTTACAGGCAAGAGTGGGGGGCCTAAGAAAAAATAAAGAGCAACAAGGATTAAGTTTGCCAAAGGGAATGATGTGGCTCTTTGTAATTTGACAAAGCAGTCAAAGATTAATTGTAAAAGGACATGATCTTCACAGGACAAGGTTATTCCAAGAAGCTTCAGGTCGTCTGCATAGACAGGTGATTTACTGCTGATAATGGAAGAAGTATCATTGATGAAGATATTAAATAGTGTAGAACCCAAAACACTTCCCAGAGGAACTCAACTCAAAAAAGGCATATAAGAAGAAAGAATACAATTACCAGAGTCATCAAATAACTGAATACATTGAAATCACAAATAAAGAAAATCAAGGATCCAGAGCAGGGATTTCTCTTCAAGCTTGACTGCATCTAATTGAATTGCAAGTTGCTTGTGACAAACATTGTCAAAATCTTTAGAAAAGTCAAGCAGAATGTCAACAGGGACACCCATATCAAGCTACTTGGTGATGTGATCATATGATTCAAGGAGATTGGTATCAACAGATCTTCCTCAATGAAAGCCAAGTTGTGAGATGTGCAAAACATTACTTGCTTCAAGATGTTTAACAACTACAGAGTTGATTATTCTTTCATGAACCTTAACAACTTCTGATAGCATGCTAATGGGTTGATAATTTTCAGCAAGGTTCTTTCTACCTTTTTTAAATATAGGAATTATATGTGAAGTTTTCCAATCCAAAAGTAGTCTGGAAAGATTTAATGATAACATGAACAGCCTGGAAAGAGGTTGACACAAAACTATACAACATTCATGTAGGATACACAGGTGAATGTCTTCTGGAAAAGCAGATTTATTCAGTTTGAGGGATATAAGTTCTTTAGAACTATTGTATCAGTAATCAGAATTGGTTCCATCTTATGTGATATATCATATGAAGAAGGTGTGGGATAAACAATACTGGAATTGGAGGAAAAACCAATGAGAATTGTTGGTTGAAAATTTCAACTTTCTGCTCAGGATCAGCAACTGATTGATTATTGTGTAGGATATCTGGGACTGGGCATCTGCTGCACCATTTTTGAGTGGCATATTGCCAGAAAGACTTAGGGTTATCCTTACCATCCTCAGCCATTTTTTTCCTCAAACCTTCTCTTCAACTCCTTTATTTGGTTGGTCGTCTGATTACAAAAAGTTTTGAAGACTGGATAATTTTCTGTGGCCTTATTTTTCTATAGCAATTCCATGCTGGGTGTTTTCTGTTGATGAGCTTTCCTGTTTTGGTAGTTAAAAAAGGTAAACTTTTTCCCTGTTTTGCCCAAAATGTTCTGGTGCAAGACTTTTCAGCATGAAGAATTTGCATTTTTACACTTGACCAACTCTCATCAATATCATCAGTAATAACCTGTTTCCAGTTGACATTGGCAAGTTTTTTGGAGACTAGTTTATAGTTGACATATTTTTGTTGCTTAGAAGAAGGTTGTTTAGCAGGGAAACATAACTCCAAAATAATTACAACATGGTTGCTATTACCACCAGGTGTGGTTATTACATTCTTAACAAGAATGCGACAATTTTTTTATGTTATAATAACATAAGCTACTACAGTGCTATAGAAAAATGCAGTTTTTTGTAAAAAATTTAATTATATTTAATTTTTTTTTAATTACAAAAGGCACTAGATTGGACAATTTCCTTTAAAATGAACTATTAAACAGCTCTCTATGATGTTCCAGTGCTTTGCTATCTGAGGAAAAGAAAAAAAGATGCCATATATGCAGAACATCATGGTTATGGCCACTTTTCTTGATTTTCATGCCAATATATATTCCTTGTTGTTCAGCCAAGGGACAGTAAGTTTCCTATATAGGGGTTTTGGACAAGGCGGTTCTCATAGTGTACTTGTTGTTTTGATCTGACTATATTTTAAGGAGCTATGAAATATTGTAGTTTTTACTAAGGGACATGATTGTTTCTTACCAGGTTGCTAGCTACTGCTGCAACCCAGAGATCAGGATTAATGAGAATAACCAGTTACAAACTTGATTTTCCCTAAAACTAGTTTGTTGTGATATTGTTTGACAGAGGGAATTATCAGAGAGGGCAGACAAAAAAGGAGAATCTCCAGTGCAAAAACCAGATCCATCAATCCAATGGATTTCAGGAAGGTTAAAGTCTCCCACAAGGACATGATCATAGCTGGCAAAATTAGACATCACATGGCTACCAGATTAAAATTAAGAGTCCAAAACACAGGGAGCATTGAGCTTCTATAAACATCACCCACTATGATTGAAATTGTGCATTTCCAAACAGACTCAATTCCATCCAAACAGACTCAATTCCATGAGTAGTCACAAAATCAAAATGAATGAGACTAACTTTCAGTCCATCTCTTATACATAAGCATGCTCCTCTTTGGCTAAGTGGAAAATTCAGGTTAGAAAAGAGCTGGTAACCATTGATTTTGATTTCATCAGGTGATAAGACTGACAAGGTGTTTTCTGGTGAAACTTCTGTAATTGCTCCAACATCCACTTCTTCTGTTATCATACAAAAGGAAAGTTCAGAAAGCTTATTAGGGAGGCTATCAACACTGGAGCTAAGGAACTTCATTCCTTGTAAGGTAAACAACAAAGAAGAAACAGTTGATGAGCAAGTTGTTGCAGAAAAAAACAAAAGAAATGTCAGCATCAGACATGGAAACATTATTATGATCACTAGACAGTTGAGAGACAAAATTTGGAGGTGCAAGTCCATAATCCCTGAAATAATTTAGAGGTGTAGAAGGAGGCACAGACATTAGTGGGGCATTGGAACAGTAGGGGGATTTGCTCTAACTGGCAAGTTTTTTTTTTTTTAATGATGACACCCTTACAAATTACCAAATCCCCTCTCCATTACCTTTTCCACATTTCAACTCCATAACTAGAGCTCTGTGCTTTCTACAATCTTCCTTAAGACAATCACCATAGAAACTGATTGATCCTTTTGTTTCAAAAGATTTATGTATAATTTGTTTTCTAAATTCAGTTGATGGCACAGAGAAAAGAAGAGGAGGGGGCAGCTACCAGATGGTTGATGGCTATTTGAATACTTTGACTGGAGGGGCACCAATATCAACTCCATAAGTGTGTAACAGATAATTATACAGGAAAATTGCATCATTAGTCTGGGTGGTGATTCCATATGCAACAATATTAAAATGTCTTTCAAATGCTGATGTTCTGAATTTACTATCTGATGAACATCAGTTGTAGTTAATTGGGATACAGGAAGAAGACATTGTAGAAGTGACTAGTTCCTGAACAGTTAAAACAGAGCACACTGACTGTATTGAATCTTCACCCTATCACTAACCTTGACAGAAAGGTCAACTTAATGTCAGTTCTCAGTTGGTAAAGTGTTTGGGTCAACTGACTAGTGGTGGCAAACTCCTTCTTGAGATCTTCCCTGGAAGATTTCAAGGAATTTTCCATAACAGAAACAAGCTTTAGTATCATAGCCTGCTCACTAAAGGGGGAGGGTTGACTTTGCAGACTGGACATGACCATGAACAAGTAAGTGATTGCATCATCTTGCTAAATAATTTTTATTTGCCAGGAGACAGGTCCAGACAATAAACACAAATCCACTTCTCATAAATGTTAAATGCTATGTAACAAATGTTATATTCTTACAAATAGAACACAGAATGAGGCTCTTTACTAATGAAGGAGAATCAATCTTCTCTGAGAGATGTGGAGTCACCAGTGGTGTCCAGCAGGGTAGTGTCTTAGAACCTACCCTTTTCAATATCTATATAAATGATTTTTTCAATTAACTACAAATCATCTAACTCTCTATGCTGAGGACTCAGAGTTGTTTGGTGTAGTCAATCATGAGTCACTAAAAGCAGATCTTGACCCTATTCAAAACTGCATAACAACATGGCACATGAGCTTCAATATTGACAAATGTAGGCTAGTGTTATTCATTTTGGCAAGACCAATCCAGGTTTCAAGAATTTTACCCAACTTTTTACATCTGTACTGTTTCTACAAACTTTAGGATAATATTACCCCATTAAGTAATCCACTAGATCAATATTCTTTTTAGGCTTAAACTTCACCATCATTTGAGCTTAGCTTAACATAAATAGACTAGACCTAACAAATATTATTTAAAGACATTGATGAAAATATAAGTAAACATGAAAAGTTACATTATACTAAAGTTGTTTAATGAAATGGTAAAATTCTACTTTAGCTACTTTTGGCTATCTTGGGAAGGCGTTAGGTTAGGAAAATGAGACTTTCAGGGATGGGTCTACAGGCTAAAGTATGTCCCGGGAGGGTATTTTGAAGGGAAGGTGCCCAATGGATATTCTTAAAAAAATTACATTCTATAGAATGTAAAAATAATATTCAACTACACTTAGTATCAAGATAAAATATCATGCTAGACAGATATTAACATTTTTAAGACTCTTACACCTTTACCTACCTAGCTGAATATTTGACTGTCTATGCAATAAACAGAATATCTACCTAGTTGGATAATAACATAGCTTAGTGTTTTTGATATATATATCCAAATAGCCGGATAAGAAGATTCTCTAAGCAGTTTTGGGTTAGTATCCAATGAGCCAGACAAATTATTTCTCTTAGGCACAGCAAGAATATCTACCTAGTTGGATAATAACGTAGCTTAGTGTTTCTGATATATATATCCAACTAGGCAGATAAGAAGATTCTCTAAGCAGTT
This sequence comes from Artemia sp. Qi Xiang Cuo, assembly GCF_049724085.1. Taxonomy (NCBI): domain Eukaryota; kingdom Metazoa; phylum Arthropoda; class Branchiopoda; order Anostraca; family Artemiidae; genus Artemia; species Artemia sp. Qi Xiang Cuo. The sequence goes on from NC_142803.1 coordinate 50,435,924, forward strand.
TAGGGTTAATATCCAACTTGCCAGATAATTCATTCCTCTTAGGCACAGCATGAACATGTAACTAGGTGGATAATACCAAGTCTTAACACTTCTGATATATATCCAACTGGGAGGATAAGTAAATTCCATTACACAGTTTTCAGATAATATTGAACTAGCCAGATAAATTGTTTCTCTTAGGCACAGCAAGAATATCTAACTAGATGGATAATAATGTAGCTTAGTGTTTCTGATATATGTCCAACTAGGCAGATAAGAAGATTCTCTAAGCAGTTTGGGGTTAATATCCAACTAGCCAGATAAATTGTTTTCATTAGGCAGAGAGAATATCTACCTAGTTCAATAATAATGTTGCTTAGTGTTTCTGATATATATCCAACTAGGCAGATAAGAAAATTCTCTAAGCAGTTTGGGGTTAATATCCAAATAGCCAGATAATTCATTTCTCTTAGGCACAGCATGAACATGTAACAAGGTGGATAATACCAAGTCTTAACACTTCTGATATATCCAACTAGGAGGATAAGTAAATTTCATTTTACAGTTTTGGGATAATATCCAACTAGCCAGATAAATTGTTTCTCTTAGGCACAGCAAGAATATCTAACTAGGTGGATAATAATGTAGCTTAGTATTTCTGATATATATCCAACTAGACAGATAAGAAGATTCTCTAAGCTGTTTGGGGTTAATATCCAACTAGCCAGATAAATTGTTTCTCTTAGGCTGAGAGAATATCTAACTAGTTGGATAATAATGTTGCTTAGAGTTTCTGATATATATCCAACTAGGCAGATAAGAAGATTCTCTAAGCAGTTTGGGGTTAATATCCAACTAGCCAGATAATTAATTTCTCTTAGGCACAGCATGAACATCTAACTAGGTGGATAATACCAAGTCTTAACACTCCTGATATATATCCAACTAGGAGGATAAGTAAATTCCATTAGGCTATGCAGTTTTGGGATAATATCCAACTAGCCAGATAAATTGTTTCTCTTAGGCTGAGAGAATATCTACCTAGTTGGACATTAATGTTGCTTAGAGTGTCTGATATATATACAACTATGCAGATAAGAAGATTCTCTAAGCAGTTTGGGGTTAAAATCCCACTAGGCAGATAATGTATTTCTCTTAGCCACAGCATGAACATCTAACTAGGTGGTTAATACCAAGTCTTAAGACTCCTGATAGCCTATACATCCAACTAGGAAGATACGTAAATTCCATTAGGCTATGCAGTTTTGGGATAATATCCAACTAGCCAGATAAATCGTTTCTCTTAGGCACAGCAAGAATATCTAACTAAGTGGATAATGCTGAATCTTAGATCTTCTGATATATATTTAACTAGGCAGGAAGTTACTTAACTAGCCTACCTAGTTTGATTAATATCAGAAGGGCTAGGATAAAGTATTATCCACCAAGTTAGATGTTTATTCTATGTCTAAGAGAAAAAATTGTCTAACTAGTTGGATATTATCACTAATTTGTATGAAGAATTGACTTATCTGTCTAGTTAGATATATATCACAAGCATTAAGTTAAAGTATTATACACCTAGTTAGAGATACTAAGTTGGCTCTTATGCTTTATTGTATTTGGCTAGCAAGATAAAACTATTTTTCTTTTAAATTTTAATTAGCCTATTTTCCTAGTTGGATAATTTCTTATTTGCTTAAAAGGATTTTTCAGATAGCTAACTAGTTGGATAGTTTTGGCAATAACTAAGTATGGTTGGATATTATTTTTACATTCTATAGAATATAAATTTTTAGATAATATCAATTGGGTATACTCCCTATTTTGAAGTACCTACCTCCACTCCTTCTCCCTCTAAAGGGTCATAAAATTTGCCTACATGACAGGTCTATACCCATTGAAATTTTGACAAAACAACATTTTACCTTAATTTTCAGTTATTTGAGCAGAATTTTAAGACATATAAATAGTTTATTTCCAAAATTTAGGAAATGTATTTGCATATCTTTAAAACCTTATAATTTGGGATTGAGCAAAGTTGTGAAGATGAAAACAATTTTGTTGTACTTCATTTAAGCAGAAGATCTATTTTGGAAGGTTTCACTTCTATAACTCACATATTTTTAAAGGTCATCAAAGGTCAGGACCCTCTAGAGGGAGAAGGAGTGGGGGTAGGTACTTCAAAATATCTTCCCGGGACATACTTTATCCTGGAGACCCATCCCTGAAAGTTTCATTTTCTTAACCTAACCCCTTTCCAAGATAGTCAAAAGTAGCTAAAGTAGAATTTTACCGATGAAATTCTTTATTCAGGTGTAAATCTCCAGCATTTTTATTGGGGAGGGGGGCAAGAGGGGTCCATATCTGGATAACCTAGTGAAGGAGCATGGGATCTTTATTTATTTTTTCTCCACATTATCAGAAGGGCAACTGCCCCTCCACCACAAAAAGACGCTCCTGTCTTCATTGAATGAATCCTTGACTTTTTTAAGCCTTAGGAAAAAGGCCAGGAGACTGAGTGGGTGGCCTAGGCCTACCCACAAATAAATCAAACATTATACAAAGGTTCTTACAGCAGTTGAACCCTTTTTAACAGCTTCTTGGGCATATTCTACTTGAAATAAATGCCCATCAGGAGAGAATACTGTAATTGCTCTATCGTATGACATTCTCAACTTATAATTCTAGTAAATTTAAATCTGGCAAGTCAGGTACGTTTTGGTTAGAACATGAATATGATCGCCATCTTAAGTTTTTTTTATTTCACATAGGTTTTGCTGCCAGCAAAGTTTTACTATAGCAACCAATACGCAAACACAAGAAAAAATAAATAAAAAGGATTTTCAACATAACCAGCCTTTCGTTCACTGTACAATAAATTAGAGAGTAAGTAAGTACAAATCTACTTTAATTTTTTAATTTATTACAGCAACAAAAGGTTAGTAAGACTTCAGAAGAAGGAAATTCTTTTTATGTCCAGTGTCGGTAATCCAGGAACAATTTAGGGGGGAGGGGTATATTTTCCAAATCTAGGGGGGAGCATTCTATTTTTTCTCTTCAGTAAAAGTGATTCTAGTTTAGGGGTTAACTTCCTCAGAAGGAAGCACTGTAAAATTCTGGAAACTACCGGAGGCTCTTAACTCTATCTTATCGTCCTAATGGTCAAATATGTATTGCAAATTATATATTCTCCATGAATTTTTCCGACGTTTGATTCATTCAACTTTATTTGTTTGCTATCCAAAAATTTGAAGATAAGAATCAGGTATGGAAAATTCATGAAAAATCTATAATTTTGGATATATATTTGACTACTGGGGGAGGGATTTAAAGTAAAGTGAAAATTTTTAGCAAAAATATTTTGTAAAGTGTGTTTCGGAATTTTATGGAGTTTCCTTCTAGAGAGGACAACCACAAAACTAGTACCATAAAAATACCGAAAACCAGATATTTTTCAACAGAAACACTAAAAAAGGTATTTTAAACATCTACAGTGGGAAGATGCAACAAGATCTAAACGAAAAATGCCCCCCCCCCTTAATTGTCACAATAATTTTCGTATATTTTAATAGATTTATATTCAAAATTGTAGATATTGCTCTCTTTGAAAATTCATTGTGTGTAATTTCACTATTACTGTGTCTTGTTCTCCTGTTAAAGCAGTGTTTTACTTATGGAGAAACACATTAACTTAAAAATAGACAAAATTATCATCTTTTCGGTAGATTAAATAGAGGTCCAACATTCTTTATAATGCTTTGCTATAACACTTTTAGAGCCACGTACCAACTCGTTTATTTATACCTTCCCATTGGTTCTTCCGTACACTACACCCGATCCCTACTCCTAGATCATCTCACACGACGCGTATCTGCTTCTTCTGCATCGATTGTTGCAACAAAGTTTTATTCAATTGCCTACTATTAGTCAGCCTCTTCAATGCCCTAGCTCCCCCTCCCACCTTGTATATTGCACCATTTTGGAAGCTATTTACTAAAACTGATTGTCTGAAATTCCGGTCAGTTTTATTTCGGTTCGTTAAGTATTTGCTTCAGTTGAAACCTTGAGATCAGAATTCCCCATTGATCAGAAAATTTAAACTCGTTGACCCTGATCTTGGAATTTCCAAGTTAATTGGACAACCAAAAACTATGCAATTGCATAACCGAAAGCTTAATTCTTCACAGAATGATAGTATCCTTTAATTCAATAGTGTTTAGTCTTTTTGTATGTCTGTTTTATGACCATATCTAGTAGAGTAATATTTAATTTTTACCAATTCATGTTTTATTTTTAGGATTAAATGTTGTTGCCATGACAAGAGATACTGCAGTAACTGGTTTTTTGTTCGTGTGTTTTTTTTTGTTTTTTTTTTCTCTACACCGTCTTATCATGTTATGTGAATGATGGATGTTCAATAAATAAATAAATAAAGGCTGCCGTAAAGCAAAACCATGCTTTTTTTAATCTTATAAAGATCTAAGCCCATAAAAAATATAATCATATACTTAATATAAAGAATATAAGACAATATTAAACAATATAGACTGCAACTTTTAACTGTAAATAAATTTATCTTACTTGGGAAACATGGAAATGAAACGACACCTCTTTCCCTTTTCAGTTACTTACTTACTATTCCTTTTGATTTCTTTCCATTTTTGTTTATGTTTGTTTTAGGTTTCGTTTATTCGGTCATAGTAATTTCTGTTCGTTTTCAACTTTAATAATTGCATGACTTTATTCTGCTCATCTTGTTTATATTTATTTTTTACAGACTTTTTTTCTTGGAAAATTTCAAAATGAATAGGCAGAAAAGACGAGCACATCACACATTGCCAAGGCAAAAATCATGCAATGATTTTGAATTTGTATGATTACAGTTTGAAATTGGGCTCATGCGCTTTTAACCACCGTCTCCTTTCAACTGTCAAACTTTCGGTTGAAAATTAAAAATTATGCAGATGTACTTCGTTTAAAACAAGAGTATGCAAGGACTTTTAATTTCAGTGCAAACACAAGCCGAATTTAATCTACTTTCTGGTTTGATGCAAAGATAAACTAAGTCTTAACTTGTCAAACAGTTCGTGGTAACGAACTGTAAGTGTGGAGCGACCCGGCTCAACGGTAACCGAAACTCTAGAAAACGGGTTTTTGATACCAATAGATACATGAAAAGAATCAGATTTCAATGCTGATTTCAAATGTATACTTTTCATCAAGTGCTACCCATCAAAAGTTACGCGCCTGAGAAAATTTGGCTGATTTTCAAAAAAAGGGGGAAAGACCCCCTAAAAGTGATAGAACCTTAATGAAATTCACACAATCATATTCAGCGTATTAGAGAACCCTACTGTGGATGTTTCAAGCTCTTAGCTACAAGAGTGTGGAATTTTCCATTTTTTGCCAGAAAAAAGATCACGGATGTCTGTGTATTTGTTTTTGTTTTGTTTTTTCCCCCAGGGGTATCGTATCGACCCAGTGGTCCTAGAATATCGTGGGAGGGCTCATTGGAACGGAAATTAAAAGTTCGAGTGCCCTTTTCAAGTGACCAAAAAAATCGAGGGCAGCTAGGCCCCCTCCCACGCTTATTTTTTTCCCAATGTCGCTCGATCAAAATTTTGAGATAGCCATTTTGTTCAGCATGGTCAAAAATATGATAAATGTGTCTTTTAGGATGACTTAATCCCCCAAAGTCCCCAGGGGGAGGGCTAAGAGTTATGAACTTTACCCAATGTTAACATATTGTATTGGTTATTGGGAAGTATAAAGAAGTTTTCAGGAGGACTTTTTTCTGGTAGTGGGGGGGAAGGGTCGGTCGGGGGTTATGTTGGAGGATCTGTCCATGAAGGAAGTTTTAATGGGGGAAGGGAAATTGCCATGAAGGGGGCGCCGGACTTGCCAGCATTATTTATTGGTTATAAGGATTTTTTCTGGATGGAGGGGGGGGGGCTAGAGGAGGGGGCTACTCTGGAGAATCTTTCCGTGGAGGATGTTTCTTTTGGGTAAAGGACATTTCTATGAAGGGGCGCCGGAACTACAAGCATTATTTAAAAAACCATCAGAAATTAAATAAAAAAAAAACAAGTTTTTTCAACTGAAAGTAAGAAGCAATATTAGAACTTAAAACAAACAGAAATTATAACGTATGTGAGGGGGTTCTCCCCCAAGTCAATACCTCGCTCTTTACGCTACAGTTTTTTTTAATGCTTTCAAAAGAGCTATCTATTCTAATTCAACGGCCTTTGTGATTCAGGGGTTTGTGAATCAAATTTTTTTTTAAACTTTTAACGTAAAGAGCGTGGTATTGACTAAGGGAAGAACCCCCTCATATACGTAATAACATACACGGAATAAAAAAAAAAAAAATAAAAAAACAAGCGATACGGTTCAATAGTAATCGAAACTTTTAAAAACGGAATTTTAATGTCAATAAATGTATCAAAAGAATGTGTTTATAATGCTGATTCTAAATATATAAATTTGATTAAGTTTAGTATAACTCATCAAAGGCTACGAGCCGGAGAAAATTTACCCGATTTATTAAAGAGGGTGGAAACATCCCCTACAGGTGAATGAATTTTATGAAAATCACAACGTCAGATTCAGCGTATCAGAAAACACTATCACATAGGTTTCAAGCTCAAATCTGCAAAAATCTACAACTTTGTATTTTTTGTCAGAAGAAAAATATACGAATATAGAAGTTAGTTAATTTGTAAAGACAGCCATTTAGCAAAAGAAAAGTAAAAATTTTATGCCAATTTTGTTTACTTATTCAATGACGTTTAGCCAAAATAAAAGCTGCATTAACTAAAAAACGATCAGAAATTAAATAAAAAAAAACAAGTTTTTTTAACTGAAAGTAAGGAGCGACATTAAAACTTAAAACGAACAGAAATTATTCCGTATGTGAAAGGGGCTGTCCCCTCCTCAACGCCTCCCTCTTTAAGCTAAAGTTTGACTCTGTTACACAACTTTATTTTTTAAAACAATAAAAAACTTTAGCATAAAGAGTGAGGCGTTGAGGAAGGGACAGCCCCTTTCATATACGGAATAATTTCTGTTCGTTTTAAGTTTTAATGTCGCTCCTTACTTTCAGTTTAAAAAACTTGTTTTTTTTATTTAATTTAAAAAAGGGATAAGTCTAGGCTGCACGGTTTCAATGCGTTTAAGCTTGGAATTTTTAAACCAATTTTGAATTTTTAAATCAAGTTTTTGAAACCAATTTTTTTCAACTTGACTGTTTTAATTCATCTTTGTTTAAAATTTGATTTGCTACTTCGTAACAATTTCTGTTCGTTTGATGTTTCTTTTTGCTGCCTCTGTAGCTGCTCAGCTTTTTTTTCATGTCGTTCTTTACTTTTCTATGAAAAAAGTTTCTGGAAAGCGTTTTTTCCAAATTAATTAATAATAAAACGGGATTTGTTCCCCTTCAAATATAAATTTGGTTTGATGGATATTTCTATTTTAATCATATGCTAGGCCTATTTAAAACAGGTAGAAAACAAGCGCAGGAATACCACATCCTACACAGACCTCAATATGTTAGTAATATTGTTTATATCTGTTTGGTTATGGGGAAGTAAACTTTGATAAACTGGACATAGATATAAATAGACAAGCTTAAGGCAATATGTTTCTAAAGGTTTATATTTTAATAGTTAAAGAGGTAATTTTAGCAAATGCTTTAGATCTAAATAAGGTTTATTTTCATTCCATTAGTATCTAACTTCAAAATAAAACTAATTTTACCCAAAATAGACCAACACCAGGCGTACCAATTAGGGGGAAGGGTAAGGGGTCAATTGCCCCCGTAGACTTTGAAAAATACATTGATATTTTAGAAAACCCCACTGCCTTTCAATAACGATAAATAACAGTTCAAATTGGGATAAATCCTTTTATCAGACAGTGAAAAAAGAACAAAAGAAAAATTTTGGATATTTTGATAACATATACAGTGACCGTCATCAGCACATATACTATATTCAGTATATCTACTGATGACAGTCACTGTCTAATAAAAAGATGTATCACTATTCGAACTGTTATTTATCAAAAAATACATTCCTATTTATATTTCATAGTCATATTTTATTTTAGCTATGTGCTATATTAAAGCTGTGACACTGGCTAACTTGTCGTTTTAATTTGTTACACCAGTGCGTCGTTTTTTTCTCAACTATTAAAAAGCGCTATACTCCTAAAAATGGTGTCAGATCGAAACACAAAGTACACTGTTAGGAAACTTACAGTCCTTTGGCTTGCACAACAAGAAAAACCCATTGGCTTGAAAAAACAAGGAAGGTTGCTGTAACCACGATGTTCTGCATCGAAAGCATATCTTTTTCCGTTTCTCCTTCTCCGCAGCCAGTGGGGCACTGAAGTATCGTAGAGAGCTGTTTAATGGCTTATTATAAAGGAAATTGTCACGTATAGTGCCTTTTATAATTAACAACAAATAATTTAATTAGATAATTTTACTAATTGTCGCAGCAATAGTTGTAACTTAGTGAATCGTGGTTGCTGAGGTAGCTGCTAATTAAGAAAGTTAAGATCTGTAGCTGCCCCTGTTTTAGACATGTTTGCTCAATGTTGTTCTGATCTTTTTTTTTATCGTAATTAACAAAATCGAAAAAGTTCTTACCCCCCCCTCTCCTGCATTTGTTTCGTGAATCAACGCCACTGAACAACACTATATATATATTCAATTGGGAGAATGACTGAGAAAATTGGAAAGCAAACAGAACTAGGTTCTAGCACAGAACTAGATTCTGTACTAGGTCAAATTAACACTAATTTTTTAAAGATTTTTTTTTGTCTTTTAGGGGCAAAATGGAGCCGCTATTTATCATTGAACCTCACTCAAAGTGTTCTCAACAAAGGCTTTCATGGCAGCCAAATGGTGGAAATTATCTTGCTATATATGGTGGAAATATGGTATCAGTTTATGACCGCGACGGCAATTGTTTGGATAAGGTTGATCTAGGCGGCTTATGCCAGCTAGGTCTGTGGGACTCCGATGGTGATTTATTTGCTGTTATCTACGGAAGATCTTCCGTGTTACTTTGGAATGCTGCCAGTCGACGTAACCATACCCTGGAGATTGGACTCAAAGATATAGCAACTTTTGTATCTTGGGCAGTCAGCCAGGCATTACTAGCCATAGGCACCGAAAAGGGAAATTTACTGCTATACTCAGCTCGCACTGGGAGAAAAATTCCTGTTTTAGGAAAGCATAATAAGCGAATAACCTGTGGCTCTTGGAGTGAAGAATTTCTTGCACTTGGGAGTGAAGATAAAAGTTTAAGCATTAGTACTCTGGACGGGGATACCATCCATACCCTAAACTTGCGTTCACAACCATCTTTGATCAAATTTGCGAATTTAAAATTTCAAGAATCGAAAGTGAAGAATATGAATACACTGAGTGTTGTAATTGGTAGAAAGACGTTACTAATTCTGAACTTAGATGATTACGAGAATCCACAGGAGCTCGCGTTCCAGCAAAAATACGGCATGATCGTCGGCTATGAATGGTTCGGTGACGATAACATCGGCGTGGGATTTTCTAATGGTTTCTTTGTGGCTGTATCTGCACGTCCTGATCATATTGGTCAAGAACTGTATCAATCCAGAGAGTTTTCAAATATATTAAATGACATGTCTATATCTAGTACTTTGAATAGAATTGCCTTAATTGGGGATGATAGTGTAAAATTTAAAGATACGGAAAATTTGAAACTACCAATAAAATCCATAGTGGTCAGCAACGAAAACGCTGAATTTGCATCTTGGTCAGAAGACGGTCGGATTTTGGCTGTTTCTAGCAGTGAAACTGGTAGGGTATATGCATACATGACAAAGCTTCCTAACTTATGTGCTGCTTTTGGTCCTTATCTTCTCATTTTAGCTGGTTTTAAAAAGCTTGAGTTATACAGAAAATCAAAGCCAGGAAGTATGAGCGAATTAAAGATTGACAAGGAAGCAGATTTTTTACACATTGGACCTTCATATTTGGGTTTTGGTTTAGGAAACCGGGTTTGGTATTTTTTCTATGAGGAGAGGAACATAACTATGGTGACCGAAAAAAACTATAATGGCGTGGTGGTTGATGTCTTAACAAATATAGAATATACTGCAGTTTCTTGTAGTGACAAGGTGTATATTCATAAAGTTGAAAGTGTTGAAAATGATGAAATTCAAGTTTATCCCAAGGATCAGTTTGCCAATTTTTCAATTACCGCACACGCTCTTACATCAACCTGCTTAATTTACTCACTAGAAAATGGGAACATACACTTTATCAATGTTACTGAGGCTGTTGAAGTGGCAACTCTTAACCACCACTGTGGGATTGTCGAATTAAGCGTAAATCCGACAGGTTACCTGACATCCTTCCAAGATACATGTGGCAACACTTTTATTCACGATTTTGTTACTAATGAACTGACTAAACTTGAATTAAAAAACATTGATAGTTTCTTGTGGGAGCATGGTGAATTCAGACGCAAGATTTTTGTCACAGTTCTTGACAAAACGACAAAATATTTTGCATACCAGGTAATTAATAGCCATTTTTGTTTATTCTAGATGCCTAACATCAAAAACCATACTAAAAAAAAAAATATTTCCTGAGGGCAAATTATGTTTTTTCCTTCAATTTTGTGTTTTCAGTCAAGCATCAGTTTTTAGGATTCTTCAAATACAGGGATACGTCACGAATCGTTTTTTTGCTAGTTTTATAAATCTATCTTGCATAATATGTCGCCAATTAGTTTTTGGTTATTTTAAGTATCAAATACCCCTTTCTTCGTCTGCTCATTTGCAAAGGTATCTTACGATATAAACATAAATATGAATCAGTGAAGAATACTATATCTTAGAAATATGGGCGAGAAACATTTTTTTAGACAATTGGAACAAAAACGCTCCTTATTAGACGGAAAAATCATGAGAATTTACTATTAAACATGTTTCAATGAAGAATATGTGCGAAATGTGTTTTTAGAATTATAAATATGTTAGAAATCTGAATATGTTGCGAAGAATATGTTCTTAGAAATATGTTTAAAAAATATTTTTATGCGTAAAACCTGAGTCCTTTCCTAACTTATAGGAGACTGAAACTTGAGCACCCAAGCTTGAAACAGAGTTTTGGTAGAAAGCTAAAATATGAAAAAGTAATCAAAAACGGCTTGTGTAATTGAATAGCCGGTTGAGGTGACATGGTGATCAAGATCATATAAAATGCTGGATTAGGGTTAAGAGATGAAGTGACCAGTGGACTAAGAGTTCTTAGAGGACTTTTAGTAGCGCAATTGCTTATTTTTGTGAACATTTTGGAGGTACGTCTATTGATTTGATGCGACACAAGATTTTGAAGAAATATACCTTAACTCTAAGCTATATAAACACTGAAAATTTACCGGCATGAACATTACTTGGATAAGCATTCAAAATATATTATTGCTTTAAATAGTTAAGAAATGCATCCCCAACCATAAAAATAAGGTAGATCGTCAAAATATATTTTACGCCCCATCAGAAAGGTAACAGAAGGGGCAGTCAAATTGTCAGTGTGTCTATCTCAGATACAAGGTGCTCATGAACACATTTTATCCACTATACCATAAAATCACCACTTGTTGTGAAGCTTTTGTCTTAAAAAATAATATATATTGAAAGAAAAATAAGCATTTCCATACATTCGAATATGACACCCGTAAAAAATTATTTTATTTAGCATATTTATTTAAGATGTGCCAAAAATTAGGATGACTCAAACACAGCATAGAGCTGCATGTATTTTCAAATAAATATTTTGTGCATTTTTTTTTATATAATTGTTTTGTTTTTTTAAGGAAGAAGGAGAAGAGTCGCCGTACATTTTGGAGGTAGCTGAACAAACAATTGGAGAAAATTTTGCCTTTCATTTATATTCTGCACAGCTATTTCAGTGTGGAGATGGTGGAAAAGTGATTACTACTCAAGCCCCTTATCATCCTTCCAGACTGGAAAAGTCTAAAAAAGATCCTGAAAGAAAAATTAGGTTACTGATCAATATTGGAGAATATCAAAGGGCAATTAATCTTTGCCACGAAGTCGGTTGTAAAGACAAAATCAGAGAAATAGCCGAAAGTGCATTAAAAATGTTTGACTTTGACAACGCTGTTAGTGCTTTTACCCAGATGAATGACATAAAATCAGCAATGACTATAAAAGAGTTTACGCATATTGAAAATGAATTCTTATTAAAAGGTCAGGTTGCAGTTGTACTGAAGAAATTTGATGCTGCTGAAGCGATGTTTCTTCAAAGTGACCCCATCTATGCACTGCGTCTACGAACAGCACTTCAACAATGGGACAGAGCACTCATTTTAGCAAAACAACACTCACCTAGTGAAGTTCCTCTTGTTTCTTACGAACTTGCAAAACAGCTAGAATTTTCTGGAAATTATTTGGAAGCAAAAATATATTATGAGGTTGCATTGAAATTTGAGTTATCAGAAGAAAAGAATAACAAATGCTTAGCAGGTCTTGCCAGGTCGTTCTTAAAATGTGACGAGTTTCAGCAGGGACTAAAACACGCGCATAAAGTTAAAGAAGAACAACACCTTGAAGAAATAGCGGAAATTTTAGAAGAAAAGAAACAAAATTCTGAAGCTTGTGGTTTTTATGAAAGAGCAAGAAATTGGAACAAAGTAGCTTTTTTGTGTGTCCATTTGAAGCTTTGGAGTAAATTAAGGGACATAATTAAAACAGCTGATTCTCCTAAAATTCATGCATTCTATGCAAAGGCGCTTGAACAAGAAAAAGATTACAGCAAGGCAACAGAGCATTACTTGAAAAGTGGAGACGAATTATCTGCCGTTAGAATCTTAGTTGAAAAGATGAAAGATATTGAATCTGCTGTAAAGGTATATAATAATCATAGGAATGCTGAAATAGCGTCTTTAATAGCTAATGCCTATGCTGAAGCAAAAGATATAAAGCTTGCAATTAGATACATGATCGCAGCTCACAGGAGAAATGATGCAATTGATTTGGCAAAGAAGTACAATTTCTTAAGTATTTTCAACGAGTTGGCAGATATAGATGGCACAACAGAGGATTTTCTGGAATTAGCGAGTAATTTTGAATTGAACGGTAACAGGTTAGAAGCAGGGAAATATTATGCAAAGGCAAAAAGGTTCGATAAAGCATTAAGTACGCTCCTAACTGATTTAAGTAACGTGGAATTTATAGAGGAAGCTGTAAGGATAGTAGTTTTAAGCAAGGATACTTATATAGCTGATAAAACAATTACTATTTTACGTGATAAGCTGGATTGTCAAAAGTATCTTCCAGAATTGTATTCAGCAAAAGGAGACTTTTTGGAAGCCGCAAACGTTGCTTTTAGACTTGCTGAAACTGAGCAAAGCAATGGCAACTATAAAATCGCAAGAGCTGCTTTGATAGATTCCATAAGAAGAATGCGGGCAAGTAATTTAAGTGTTCCCCTTGACCTAATTCGAACTTTGGAACTAGTTCACAGCTATTTGCTTGTACGTATACATTTACAAAAAAGCAATCATTTAGCAGCAGCTCAAATGCTACTCCGAGTATCTCGCAGTCTATCAAAATTTCAAAGGCATGCAGTTCATATTTTAACAACAACCGTTCTCGAGTGTCAAAGAGCAGGACTGCGAAAATCAGCGTACAGTATCGCAGCAATGCTACTGAATTCAAAATCTAAGGAACAAATTGACAAAAAGTACAAATTAAAAATTGAAAATGCTGCTCGAAAACCACCCCGAGAAGAAGATCAAGAAGATGAGGACTTGGCACCTTGTCCATACTGTGGGGAAATGTGTTTTGTCACAAGCTTGGCTTGTGAAGGTTGTAAAAATATTATCCCCATGTGCATTGCAACTGGATATCACGTAACGAAGCATGATTTGGTTATATCCCCGTGTTGCAGTTTTCTTGCCAAACAAGACGCCTTAGTAGACCTTGTTTCTATTAACGAGTGCTGTCCTTTGTGTGAAACCACCATAAATATAGAAGAAATCCGTAACGCGGATATTAAAGATATTAAATTTTGAAAGTTCAAATCATCTGCGTGGCTAAAGCCATTACTACTGATAATCTGGATTGTAAATTCACAGTTTGGGTTGTAATATGTACTATTCCACTGTCAATCACCAACATCAGCTAACTAAAACGTGGATCAGACAACCTTACTGAAAAGCAAGATTGTGGTTCTGGACTTGGGTTTTTGCCGGTTTGTGGATTGTGCTTATAAGTTTTGTTGTTCCAGAGTTTACAAGTAGACGATCCCCTCTTGTAAATCCGTCTTGCAAACTTTTCCATCAACCGGTAGATCTGCATCTTGTCTTAGAACCTGGCTTGTAAGTCAAAAGTCCTCTACTATTAGTGCTTAAAAAAAACATAAAACAAATTTCAAAGAAAAGTAAAGAAACAAATCAAAACCTTAAATGAGCAGAAAGAAAATTGCCTAATAGTTGAGACTCGCAACCAAAAGAATTTACTATAAGTGAACCAAAAATACTGATATTAAACATTATAGTGGCTTTATATTGAATTTCTAAAATATACACTACTTACCAAAAATACCAGTGATCTATGATCGTTCAGCAACAATAGTTTACTATTAAGAACCAAATTCATTGAACAAAACCGAAGTTTAATTTAATTGAAGTGTTGGTGATACTGACCATTTAAGTGGATATTAGAGACTATAGTTCTGAACGGTATTATGATTTTCTTTTCCATTGCCTTTTCTTTGGGCGAGTATATGAGGCTGATGAAATATTGAATGACATATTGTCTAAAAGGCATTTATTTTCCCTAGCAAATGGGAAAAATTCAAAACACTAAAAGCCAAGAAAATTCGGGCACCAGTCATTGTTTGGATCAGCTAGATATTTATGTTTGGTTGTGCAAATCAATCTGAAGGGCTTTACTAATTTCTTGCCTATTTCACATTGTTTAAGTTGTTCCAAAAAAAGTGGTTTTAGCTAGTGTTGGTTCTGTGATCAGACCTTCCCCTCTCCTGATCAACAAAGGAATAAAAAATGGGAAGAAGATAAAGGGAGAAAAGGTGGAAAAGGGAAAAGAAACAGATAAAATCATAGATAAACTTGCCAAAAAAGTTATATATGTCAGGGATATGGCTATTTGGTTACGACCCCATCTCTATAGTGCGGGAAGAGTCACAAAGAAAAAAGAAGAATGCAAACCTTACAAAAAGTGAAACAAAAGTAGAAAATTGGAGATAAACCTTCATATAAAAATTATATTCAGCAGGGACTGTAGAATCAGACAGGTACCTTCCCAGGAATAATGAGAATAATGAGTGATTGTTAAGGAGTAATTGTTTCCCCTTTACACCCCAGAAGATACTTCTACTCCATAAGAATCAGTTAGACCATCCATGTCTTCAACTGTATTTTTTTTCTTCTTTGTCTTCTCCTTGTGTTCTATGTACTTTTCATGCACTAACTACTTTTATATTGCTTTCAAAAGCAATACAATGGTAAGAGAAAAAGCAAAAGGCTTTGTAAAAGTTAGGTTAATGAATGCTTACTGGCCTTGTATTCTGTTTAGCTGATATCAAGAGCAATGGAATAGCTAGGCTGGGGTAAGAAGTGGTGAATGTCCCCTTTCCCAAGAAATTACGTCGGTGCATTGCTCTCGGGGTGTTTTTTTTTTTTTGAATGGAGAGGCCTGAAGATGTATTTTCAACTAAAAAAAAAAATAATAAGCTTTGTGGAAAAGACGGGACAATTCATTGGTAATCTCTAAATATTGTTGTCTGGTAATTCTCTAAAACATGTTAATTTAATGAGGTATCTAGGTTTTTACCTAGACTGCAATATGTCATGAAAACATCACGGTGATTTTGTGGCAGCAAAAGCTGCAAGAGGCCTTGGAATTAAACGTCGACTGAAGTACTTCGTACCAGGTCGGGTGGTGTTGCTTCCTTATCATGCGATTATTAGCCCATATATATCGTACGGCTGTGTGTTATGGGATAGCAATTTTTTTGGTAATTTTAGGCATGTACAGGTATTACAGAATAAGGCATACTGTTTGGTAGGGTGGTACGTTGAAGAAACTAATAATGCTGTAGATACATCCGTCTCTAGGGGGTATGGAATTCCATCCCGTATAGTGTTAAGGCGGCTGAACACCAGCATTTGTTTTTAAAAAAGTAAAGATTTTTTTGTTACGGGTTGAGGAACTATGATTCAGAAATTGAGAATATATGTTATTATTTATTTTCTTTTGTAGTTATCTTTTTTTTTCTTTTTTCTGTGTTTTATGTGATTGTTGAGGCGGATCGAAGGCTTCCCTTGAGCTCTCTGTTTGGGCAGCTGCGACAACAGGTTGTAACTTGTCCCTCATAAGCCTGTTTTGATTTAAAAAACATATAAATTTAAAAGTTATTTTAAGTCAAAGTTTTTTTAATTTAAAAAGTTTGTTATTTAAAAAAAACTTCCCATCAAGAATAGTAGGCAAGAAACACTTTCCATTTTGTTTTAATTTGTCGGCTTTTGAAGAGTTCGAATTTTGAGAACCAATAGTTTAAGGAAATGCCAATTAGCGTCATATACTAGAGACAATAAACACCCTCGAAAAATGTATTTAGGAAACATATATGCAATTTGAAAATGTTTTTTAATTTAAATTCTATATTTTACATTTTGTATAACAGTTTCTAGGCACATTTGTGCTATAAAATTATTGATTCTTCTTGAAAAAAAAAACTCATTCATTAAGCATTGTTTTTTCGGAAAATTTTACAGTTATCTTTTATTTGAACAGAACTTACGTTAATGGTTATTTTACTTCTCAAAATTATGGATCTTTCAGAATCATACTTTTGACGAACTATTTAAGTTGCGGTAGTAAGGTTTGATAGAAACATGTGGGGTACCAAAAACCTTTCGGACTAAAATTCAAGTAAAATAAATCATAAGTATTTTCAGCTGTCACACCACATTGCTTAATCTAATTTTATTTTCCCTTTCCCATCTTTTCTCCTGCATAGTGTGTTTTGATTAATTTCAATACAGCTTCAACATTGCCCAAAATTTTCGCCTTAATACCCTTAGATTTATTAGTAGTATTAATAGCACCAACATTTATAGCAGTAGCAGTAGGAACGGAGTTAATAGTGGTAGTCATAGATTTAATAGCAGTAGTAGCAGTAGCAATAATAATGATAGTACCAGTAGTAGTAGTTGTAGGAGTAGAAGCAGTAGTATTATGATGCAAATATTACCGTTTGGTAGGTTCAACACCCCCACAACAGGCATTGTAAGTTTTAATTTCACATACGAAACTGTTCCTAAGATGTTGCTGATATGCCCTTTTGACAACCTGCATACGGGTGGCAGGTTGTCATCCGTACAACAGAAATTTTCTTAAATATTGTCTGAAAATTTCACCTTCATAGCCTTAGGCATAGTTGTATTAGTAGTCACAGCAGCAGTATAACTACGCAACTTAATGCAATTAGCCATTGCTATTATATTGTATATTTACTCTCTTCCCTGTATAGTCGTATACTTCTTGAAATTTTCAACTTAATGCCCTTAACCTTACAAGTTGTTGCGATAGAAGTAGTACTTGGAGCAATAGCAATGGTAGTAGCAGAATAGGTAAATGTTGCGTTAGCAGAAGTATTAGTAGTAGCGTGCAAATATTGCGTTTTGGTCAATTGATCATCCCCCTTAAGTATTCTCTGAGAGTTCCAACTTAATACACAAAACAATCCTTAAAATACGCTATTTTGACAATCTAAATGCACAATCTAAAGTCTCTTTTGTTCGTTCGGATCTGCCATCAGTATTTTCTCAAATTTTATCTTCATAGATTTAGCCTTAATAGTACTGTTATCAAAGCAGTTTCGGTGGTATTAAAAGTGTTTACAGTGTTAGTGTTGTATTAGCAGTAGCAGTAGCAGTAGTAGCAGCAGTATTATTAGCAGTATTAGCATGTTCATATTGCCGTTACGTCAGTTGAACATCACTTTCATGATGCCCTGGAAGTTTCCCCTTGACAAGTTAAGCCGTTCCAAAAAAATTGTTTATGTGCGCTTTTGACACCGTCTTTACACCCTTTTCACCTTAATACTCTAAGCTTTATAAGTTGTTGCAATTCAAGTAGCAGTAAGAGTAGCTTTGTAGGAGTAGTAGCATAAGGAAAAGTAAAAGTGGTGTTAATGTTAGTAGTGACAAGCATATATTACCTTTTTGTCGATGCATCTTCCCCTTTAAGGATTCTCAGAAAGATTCAACTGAATACCCAAATCAATTCTTGACATACACCCTTTTGACAATCTCCATGCGCATAGTGTGTTTTGGTTTAGTTAAGATTCCCTCTCATTATTCTGTCGCATTTTCACCTTCATAAAGTTAGCTTTACTTTTGCTTGTATCTTAGCGACTGTGGTAGCAGTAGGAACATTAGTAACAATAATAATACATAATTTTAAATAGCAACAGCGGTAGCAGAAGTATTAATAGCAGTAGTATCGGGTAAATTTTCCCTTCCGGTATACTGATCATCCCACACGTAGTATCTCTGGTGTCCCTCCTTGATTTGATAAGTCATTCCAAAAATATTGCTGATACGCTCGTATCAGCAATCTGTATACAAAAGGTATGTTTTGATTTAGATCAAATTTCCCCTCAACGTTTCCTCATATATATTTTTTTTTCAACATGATCAGCCTTAGCAGTACTCACTACAGTAGTATTAGTTTTAGTGTTAGTAGTGGTAGTAGTAATAGTACGCGTGGTAGCAGTAGAAGCAGTAGTTGTTGTAGTAGTGTGCAAATATTGCCTTTTTGGTCAATTGATCATCTCCCTTATCATTTCCTAAAAATTCCAAATTAATATACTCAGTTATTCCTGAGGGACACCATTTTGACAAGCCAGATATATATAACATGTTATGATGTAGTTCAAAACTCCCCTCAACAGTCCCTTAAAGACTCATCTTAATTCCCATCATATGTTGGGAAAGTAGAAGTCAAATAAGCATACCTTTTTCAATAACATACACTATATGTAAGCAATGAACAACTTGCAGCCCTTGCCCTGACGCCTCGGGGGGGGGGGGTATTTGACGTACCAAAACACCTGATTTTTGAGCTTTTCAACAATGCTGAAAAAAATTGATGTCTCAAAACTTTGTTTGAATGTTTTTTTATGAAAAATGATGGGCGTGGGAGGGAGTCTCTCAAATCACTTTGACTTTTAAAAAGAGCACTATAATTTCAAATTTAGAATCAAATGAGATCCATCTGAACTTAATACGATCACCCATTCCACAAGAACCTTATATGCCCCCAGTGTATAACTTGAGGCCCTTGCCCCAGGGCTCGGGGGGGGGGGTGTTTTCCCACCTTGGATGTATTCTTATATGTTCGTTGGAAAATTTTAAATAAAATTGTCATCGCAAAATCTTAATCAGATACATTTGGTGAAAACAGGGGTAGTTTTTTTTTGGGGGGGGGGGCCAGTTGACCTCCATCACTATTGACTCTTAAAAGGGAACTAGAACTTCCAATTTACGTTAAATGGGCCACCTCTAAAGTTTATCAATCATCCTTTTCATTAGAACCTTAAATGCCCCAGGGGCATAACTTACAACCCTCGACCTTAGGCTCTAGTGGTTTGTATCAACCTCTAAAGCCTTGTTATATGATCTTTGCACTATTTTGAATGAAAGGCCTGTCTCAAAATATCTATTGGATGCATCTCAGAAAAACACTACGTTCTTGTGCGTGTGCGTGTGGGGGAGCTGTGCTCTGATCACTTTGACACTTAAAAAGGGAACTAGAACTTCAGTACCAATCCAATGGGTCCCCTCCAAAGCACATACAGCCACCTTTTCTATAAGAGCCTTATATGCCCCCAGTGCATAACTTACAACCCATGCCTTGAGAGCTGTGGGGGGGGTCTTCCTCACATATATTATTTCCGGACCCTTCAACTACGATGAACAAACTTTTTATCTCCAAATTTTGATTGAAGGTGCTAGGGGAAATGATGAGCGCGGAGGGGGGGGGGGTGGTTGCTCTCAAATCACTTTGATACTTAAAAGGACACTAAAACTTCCAACTTTAAATTAAATGAGCCCCCTCTGAAGTTTATACGATCGCCCATTCCATAATAACTTTATATCCTTTAAAACCATCACTTTTGACGCTTAAAAAGGAACAAGAACTTCCAGTTTTGAACCAACTCAGCCTCTACTAAAATTAAAACAATCATCCCTTCCATAAAAACCTTAAATGCCCGGTGGCATAACGTACAACCCTAGCCCTCAGCCTCTGTTTGTTTGTATCAACCCCCAAAGCCTTGTTATATGATCTTTGGACTATTTTGAATAATAGGGCTGTCTCAAAAAATTTTATTCGATGTATTTCGGGACAACATGACATGTTGAGGGCAGGGGGGGGGGTGTGTGGTGGTAGCTACCCTCAGATCACTTTGACTGTTAAAAAAGTACTAGAAATTCAGATTACTAATCTAATGAGTCCCCTCCGAAGTATATACGACCACCTTTTCTATAAGAGCCTTATATGCCCCGGGGCAAAACTTACAACCCTTGACCTGAGAGCTTTGGAGGCGGGAATGTCTTCCTCAAAGACATAATTTCCGGACCCTTTGACCACAATGAACAAATTTGCGATCTCCAAATTTTGATTGGACGTCTTTGGAGAAATGATGGGGGGGGAGGGGGCTGGCTTCTTTTGACTCTCAAAAAGGGCACTTTAACTTCCACTTTCAAATCAAATGAGCCCAATCTTAAGTTTATACGACCACTAATTTCATAAAAGCCTTATGTGCCCCCAGGGTCTGACTTACAACGTTATCCCTAGGGCACTGGGGGTTGTGTCAGCCCTAAATACATTGTTATATGTTCTTTGGACTATTTCGAGCAAAATTGCTGTCACAATTTTAATGATATTTGTTTGGAAGAGGGTTAGTTAGGGGGAGGGGGCTTACTGCCCTCCATCACTTTTGACACTTGAAAAGGAACTAGAACTTCCAATTTTCAACTAAATGAGCATCCTCTAAAATTTTTACAACCATCCCTTCCATAAAAACCTTAAATGGCCCCGGGGCATAACTTACAACTCTTGCCCCCAGTCTCTGGGGGTTTGTTTCAACCCCAAAAGCCTTGTTATATGATATTTAGACTATTTTGAATAAAATGGCTATCTCAAAATTTCTATTAGATACACTTCGGGACAATACGACATGTGTGGGGGGGGGGATAGCTACTCTCCGATCACTTTGACTCTTAAATCAGGTATTAGAGCTTCTGAGTAGGCTACCAATTAGAATTGCTTGAGCTGTCATCTAGTTTCAATTCGCTTCACAGTCTTCTCTGATACTTAACTTGTTTTATGCCTTGCAGGGGCATAGACAATAGCTTCAGGCCACCTTTTCAGTATTTTCCCGGAATTAATTCCATAGGGTAGCAGGGTTTTCATTAAAGTCTTTTATATTTACCAGCTGGTTATGAAACTACAAGCAGAAGTATTCACTGCTTGAGTTTTAACTTTCTCCGTGTCTGACTTCCTTTTTAGTAGTTGTCCTTCCTCGTGCTTAATTACAAGAGTATCTTTGCTCCAACAAGTGACCATTTCTAGATTTTGAATCCTGTGCGTCCACTTATGCAGGCTTGAAAATCGATGACAGAAGTGTGCAAATGCCGACAGATCAAAATATGGTCCATTTGAGCAACTGTGGAGCCATCATTTGAATACCGCGTTATGCTTTACAAGGGTTTGTTCCAGAAAATGATATTGACGATAGTAAAGTCGCAAGACTTGTAAAATTGGATGAATCTTTTCCCCGTCAGAGTACAGCTGACCATTCACGAATGGACCAACGATATTACTAATATCGGGGTATGTTCTTTGAACGCGAGATTTCGAGCACCAGCTAAAATTGGAAAGTCTTGTGTGGGCCGATTCTGCACCATATTTTCCAGCTCATTGTAGAAGGAGTCTTTTTCGGCATCCATTGCCGCTAATTGTTGCATAGACAGTAATGTTGGAGATGTTGGATAGTTCTCCTTTCAGTCGTAGTCTGGCAATTCTGAGGTTCACTGAACCCCATGCAAGAAGAGCTTTTTGTAAGGGATAGTCAATCCTAAGTCAAACTCCATTATCACTGGATCAATCATATGCACCAGAGGTGAGATATCAATACGAGTTGTTGGAGTCAAAAACTGGTACAGTTTATTTAGACGTTTTTTTCAATCCTGACTCTAATAACAACGTTTATTTGGTAGAGATTTCATTTTTACATCCATCACTAGTTTTGTCCATTCCTTTGTCCAAAGCCGTATCCAAAGGGGGGTTAGGGGGTTTGAACCTCTCCTGAAATTTTTTTGACTCGTAAAAACGTAACAAAAATGGATATGAACAAATTTTGTATGCGTTTTTGAGGTTTTTTTTGTAACCCCCCCCCCCCAAAAAAAAAAAATCTTTGAGTAAAACCCCCTCTGAAAAAAAATCCTCGGCACGGCCTTGCCTTTGTCACTGATTATACATCCAGCTTTAAATTTGAAATTCATCCTTCTTTAAATTTGTTTCACGGGAAATAGCTCCCCTATTTATCCGTTTCACTGCTATCTTAGGGAGCAGGATCACGTTGTTTTAAACCTGGGTTGCCGTAGCAGCACAAGATTTCTGGGAATACACAATTATTATTATTATTTATTTGAAAACCCGTCATAAAAAAAGAAGGAGCATAGAAGAAAACAAAAATAAAATAAAATGACTGCTAAACACAAATAGACATAGAACATATTAAGCACTTCGATAAGTCACTGTATAGCATCAAGTCCATGGGGTAAACGTAGAAGATATTTTGCAAACTAATGAAATAATTATGCGCTTTTTGCGATTAATTATCAGTTTAAAATGAGGATTTAATAATTTTTTGCTTAATTGCATGAACTGATTGCATGAATAATTTGATAGGTCTATACACAGAGCAGCACCGTTTATGAATAAATATTACTTAGTCACGTATAGCTTAAAGGTACACCCCACACCCAACTCTTTCGTTTTTCAATAGCAAGACTGTCTATTTTCTGATTTGTTTCTCGAAATGGATCTCAATCATTTTGTTACAACGCGTTTTTAAATGATAAACGACAGTAGCGGCAACGTTGCTGCAGTGTGCTGAGTAATTTTAAGAAAAAAGAGAAGAAATCTGATGCCTGATAATTCAAAATCTGAGCCCACAACTATGAACCGAGGAGGATGGCCTAGAAATTCCTTACCACCGCCAAATGCTACAAAATCGAAGTCTGAATCTTTTACTCTGAATAGGACAGTTAATTTGTAAGCTATGGATCTGTTTTAGTGTATGTTTATTAGTCACTGTCTAATGGATAGGGTAAAAGACCACTTTTCTTCAGCATTCCAAAAAAATTCATTTCATAATTCAATAATTATGCGCTTTTTGCGGTAAAATTCTACTTTAGCTACTTTTGACTATCTTGGAAAGAGGTTAGGTTAAGAAAATGAAACTTTCAGGGATGGGTCTAAAGGCTAAAGCATGTCCTAGGAAGATATTTTGAAGTACCCACCTCCACTCCTTCTCCCTCTAGAGGGTCCCGACCTTTGATGACCTTTAAAAATATGTGAGTTATAGAAGTGAAACCTTGCAAAATAGATCTTCTGCTTAAATGAAGTAGCCTACAACAAAATTGTTTTCAGCTTCACAACTTTGCTCAATCCCAATTTATAAGGTTTTAAAGATATGCAAATACATTTCCTGAATTTTGGAAATAAACTATTTATATGTCTTAAAATTCTGCTCAAATAACTGATATTGCATTTTCACAGCTAAAGCCAGAGAAAAAGAAACTGATAACTGAAAATTAAGGTAAAATGTTGTTTTGTCAAAATTTCAATGGGTATAGACCTGTCATGTAGGCAAATTTCATGACCCTCTAGAGGGAGAAGGAGTGGAGGTAGGTACTTCAAAATACCTTCCCCACCTTCCCAGGAAATACTTTAGCCTGTAGACTCATCCCTGAAAGTCTCATTTTCCTAACCTAACCCCTTCCCAAGATAGCCAAAAGTAGCTAAAGTAGAATTTTACCCTTTTTGCGATTAATTATCAGTTTTAAAATGATGGTTAAATAATTTATTACTTAATTGCATGAATAAATTGATAGGTCTATACACAGAGCAGCACCGTTTATGAATAAATATTACTTAGTCACGTATAGCTTAAAGGTACAACCATACCTTATCTTATCTTATAAATCTTATGAAAGATTTCATAATCTTTCATAATTCCATAATTACTTCTGTTGCAAACTGCATCATGAGCCCTTAAAAGAGCCCAAAAGGTATTTTATATAAATTATGAAAGAGCATAAAAAAGGCATCAAATGATGTTTTCACTTTCACCCTAACTAAATTATATGACCCACTTTAAATTTACCATTGAATTTACCCACCTCACCCCCCTAATGTTCAAAAATATACCCTGAAGTGTCAACAGCAAAGTTTTTAATTGCAAAATTCAGTGCTATTTTTGTTGACAACATTTGAAAACTTGAAATGTAAGGAAAACAGTTAATATTTGTGCTGCCCAGTAAATGAGGTTTGAATTGTTATAAATAAGTATTTTTGGAATATATTACTCTTGAACAACTTATTTATAAACTAGAGATTTGTTTTTAACAACTTTTCAATAACTGAACTACTGTTTGATAACTTCTTTGGGTGGTTACAAAAATGAATACCTTTGGGGCTCCTTTAATGGCTCAAGATGCAATTTGCAAGAGAAGCAATTATTGAATGATGAAAGAGCATAAAAAAAGGCATCAAGTGATGTATTCACTTTCATCCTAGCTAATTTATTGTGCCACCTGCAAATTTACCTAAAATTCTAGTTTAGGTACTTATTGCTACCTTGAAAAGGGGTTAAGTTAGGAAAATGAAACTTTCAGGGACGGGTCTACAGACTAAAATATGTTTTGAGAAGGTATTTGAACTACCTCCACTCCTTCCCCCTCAAGAGGACAGTGACCTTTTATGTCCTTTAGAAATATTTGTGTTATTAAAGTGAAACCTTGCAAAATAGATCCTCTGCTTAAATGAAGTACATGAAAACTATTTTTAGCTTCACAACTTTGCTTAATCCCTATCTATGAGGTTTCAAAGGTCTGCAAATACATTTCCTAAACTTTGAAAAAAACAATTGGTATGGCTTAAAATTCTACTGGAATTTTACTGCAGTTTTTTACCCTAATTTAAACACTCATAAAGTACAGCCAGATTATGAAAGGTTAGGTATAAAAGCTTGTTACCCAATTTCAAAGACATATTCTAGGCCTTTAGTTTATTCCTGAAAGCTCCTACTTTCCAAAATAGGCCAACAAGGAACCCTCAACTAGAAATTTCCTTAGCAAATAAAATTATTTATCTCTCTTAGTTGGAAGGTGTGTCATTGGACAGTAAACTGAGTCAAAACCTTTTTTTTTTAATTTTGTGTAATGTTTTAACTGTCATCTCAACAATGGAGCTGAACCAATCCAACATTGGACCTTATTTTGCTCTGAAGTGCAAATTTAGGTAATTAAGTATTCATGATTTTATGCTCTTTTCAAATATCATATTTGTATATTTGTAAATGCACCCCCTGAAATTCTTTCTTTATAATAAGCAGCATATTCCTGTTAATCAGATTATCATGTTTTTTCTCTATTGCTATCCACATCTTGAAATAATATTTTTGTAAAATTCTTGATTATGCTATGGGCTTTTGTTGCCTTAAAAAGTGGTTGAAATAGGCAAATGAAACTTTCAGCAATGAATCCAGATTCTTAGTGATCCCTTTGGAAGGCATTTGGAACCACACATGCACATTCCATCCCCTCTAGAGGGTACACACTACATTTAACAACCTTTGGGTAATAAAAAGTGAAATCTTGAAAATTTCCTTAAATTGCAGCTTGGAGCAATCTAAGGATTTTCATTGTGAAGCTCCAGAGTTGATGTTTGAAGTTGTTTTCATTGTTGTTTACTGACCATATGCAGTTGGATTATTGGTAGCTTCCCAGTTGAGTTTACACTCCCTCAAGGAAACACCTGCCCCAACACACAGGCAAAGATAGTAAAGGAGACAAAAAAACACATACAAAGGAATAAATTCAGACACACAAACCAACAAATAAAGCAACTGGGACAAGCAAACACCCACCCAGACACACATAGACAAAGAGAGAGAGAGAGAAAAAAACACATAAAATCAGACAAGCAAATTGATAAAAACAGGCACGGGGAAAACCAAACACCTGCCAAGACACACAGGCAAAGAGAGTGAGAGAGAGACAGAGACAAAAACCCATACAAATTCATAGATTCAGGAATACAAACCAACAAAGATAAGCACTGGGGCAAGCAAACAGCCACCCAGATACACAGGCAAAGAGTGTAAGAAAGACAAAAAAACATTTAAATACATAGATTCAGACATACAAACCAACAAAGACAGTCACTGGGACATGCAGACACCCACCTAGACACACAAGCAAAGAGAGTGAGAGAGACAAAAACACATACACATCTATATCTTCAGACAAACAAACTGACAAAGACAGGCAGTGGGACAAGTAAACACCCACTCAGACACAGAGGCGAAAAGAGTGAGAGAGACAAAAACACTTACAAATATTTAGATTCAGAAATACAAACCCACAAAGACAGGCACTGGGACAAACAAAGACATGCCCAGACACACAGGTAAAGAATGTGAAAGAGACAAAAATGCATACAAATATATAGATTCAGACATACAAACCGACAAAGACAAATCCGGGGACAGGTAAACACCTACCCAGACACACAGTCAAAGAGAGTGAGAGATAAAAAACGCATGCAAACACATAGATTTAGACTTACAAACGAACAAAGACAAGCACTGGGACAAGCAAACACCCACCCAAACACAGAGACACAAACATTGAGAGAGACAAAAACACATAAAAATGTATAGATTCAGACATAAAAACCAACAAAGACATGAACTGGGAGAAGTAAAATCCCGCACAGACACACAGGAAAAGAAAGTGAGAGAGACAAAAGCACATACAAATATATAGATTCAGACATACAAACTGTAAAAAACAAACCCAGGGACAGGTAAACACATGCCAAAACACACAGGAAAAGAGAGTGAGAGAGACAAAAACACATACAAATACATGGATTCAGACATACAAACATACAAAGACAAGCACTGGGACAAGCAAACACAAAAACTGACAAACAGATAAAGAGAGTTAGAGACAATAATACATACAAACACATCGATTCATACATATAAATGGACAAAGACAGGCATTGGGAGAAGCACACACCCTCCCAGGCACAGAGGCAAATAGAGTGAGGGAAACAAAAACACATACAAATTCATAGATTCAGACATACAAACTGACAAAGAAAGGCAGTGGTGAAAGCAAACACCCACCCAGACAAAAATGTAAAGAGAGTAAGAGAGACAAAAACACATACAAATATATGTGTTCAGACATACAAACCGACAGAGACAGACCATTGGACAAACAAACCAGGATACATCTGCAACATCAGCAATTTATATTTGGAAAGAGTATTGAATGGTAAGCTCATTTTTTACTAGTTTGAACCCCCATAATAGCAAAAACCATAGACCATTTGAAAACTCCCCAAAATCCTAGAAACTACTTCCAAACTATCATAAATACTTACTTATTCTGTTCCTGAAGGTCCATGGATTCACTTAATCCTCTCCCCCCTCTTAAGGCATAAATATACAACCTACTTTATATATTTCAATTATATTTTACAATAGCAAACAGGAAATGCTAATCAAGAAATGAAGAGAAGAGTAGTGGTATCATAAAATATAGCATGAACATTTAAAGTGTTGTATGTTTATTCATTAGGGGAGGAGGGAAGCAGTGTGCCTTAGGAATGAAATAAGTAAGCATTTATTATTGTTTTAAAGTAGTTTTCAGAAATGGTTAGGGTTTTCTTCTGTTAGGGTCTGTTCTGCTCCATGTTGAATATGGTTGAAAACTGTTCACTATGTCAGGGCATAGTAACATGCTGTAAGAGAAGTCTGCTTGAGAGATGTAATTTGAGCCCACTTGGTAACAAAGACTACAATGTAGGTATATTTGACCATGTGATGACCATTCTCCTGTGGCTTAAAGATGATACTACTGCTGAATAGCAGCTTCAGGCAGAGTATGTAAGATGGTTAGGTATGACAAGTAGCATCAACCTACTAATATCTTATTATCAAATCCTGAACTGCTCAGACAGTGCCTAATCTTAGTAAAAATATTCTGATTAAAATGTGTTTTTCCATAGAATGGATTATTTAGGAAACTATTTAAGACTTTTCTTGGAGAATATAGATAGTTTTAGAGAAGGCTGGATTAGTTGTGATAGGCTGTGATAGTTGTGAACTGTGGTAGTTGTGATATAATTTAGAAAAGTTTTTCAACATTCAAGTATAGACAAAAGTTATCAAAGTTAACTGCTTTGTTCCAACTTAAATGTTGTATTTTTGTCTAAGATTTTACTGGCAATATATATGGCTAAAATATCAGAGGCAACACTATAGCATTGCCTATAGTAAGGGCCATAAGGCTTTAATGTTTTACTTATTTATCAGTATTTTTGTCTCAGAAGCACATCATATGGAAGGGGTGGTCACATAAACTGCATTCACTTGATTAGCAGTTGGATGTTCTTGTGCCATTTTTAGAGTCAAAAGTGATTGGAGGGCCACCAGCCCCTCTTTCATGCCCTTTTCTCCCCAAATGCATCCAATCAAAATTTCAGAATAGCCATTTGGTTCAAAATAGTCTAAAAGTCAAATGACTATATCTCAGTGGGTTGGCAAATCCCCCACAGCCCAGGGGCAAGGGCCATAACTTATGCAAGCTACCTAATATTAACATATACAATTTTTATGGAAGAGGTTGTCATATTAACTTTGGAGGATTGGTAATTGAAAGTTCAAGTTTTGTTTTTAAGAATCAAAAGTGATAAAAGGGCAACCAGCCCCCCACCATCTTTTCCCAAAATGTATCTGGTGAGATTGTTCAAAATAGTCCAAAGATCAGATATCTTTGATTCTGGGTTAAAGAAAACCAGCCCCAAGGAAAGCAGTTGTAATTTATGCAAGTTGTATTCCTAGCAAGCTATGCAAGTTATTGTTACTTGGATATTTTGTTTAATTTGATTTACTGATGCATTTACTAGGTATCAGTAAGTTGCACTCCTAGCAAGTTATGCAAGTTATTGTTACTTGTATATTTTGTTTAATTTGGTTTACTGATGCATTTACTAGGCAAGGGCTGTAAGTTATGCATGTTTTAATTGTTACTTTGATGCTTTGTTACTTTGATACTAGTTTTGATATTTTGATGAAACATTGATGTTGAAAAAAATTGATTTTCTAAAGAGAATGTTGAAGAACTTGAATCCTTATCATTAAAAAAAACAACAGAAATTAATTAAAAAGAACTTTCCAAAAAGAAGTTTTTCAAGCAAAAGTAAAGGTCATTAAATTTATTATCAGCAGAAAAAAATTCCTATAATAGTCCAAATTCAAAACAACAAGAAATTAATACTAACAAATAGATGAAACACAAAAGAAAAAGAAATTAATTGAATAATCATAGCAAACCCACATACAACAGGTACTTGTATAAATAAATAAATAAACATTAGAACAAGTAAACTTAAATTGAATATGTATGTTGAGCTTAAAACGAACCAGAAATCACTACAAACAAGAGTTTGGCTGCTGCCCCTTTCCCTAACTGTGAAACGTCTAAAGCCTCTGTTGTTGGCACTTTACTGAAAACTATATATGTCTTGATTAGTCTTGGAAAGAACTAATAAAATTAAACTGAATATTTGATATATGATGATACTAATTGCTCAAAGCTCATCATTTCAAGATTTTATTTCACTGTAAGTTTGATTTTGTTGTAATAAGCACATAATGTTGTAATAAGCACAAAATAAAATATTTGTAATATAATCTGTTTGCAGTAAAGCGCCAATGACGCATAGGTTTTAGACTTTTACACTTAGAGAAAAGTGTAGTAGCCAAAATCATGTTGGTAGTGATTTTTGAGTTTTGAGTTTGAATTATTATAGCAGATTTATTTCTTGTGATCTTAAGTTTAATATAGCTTATTTTCTTTGAAAACTTCTTTTTTGGAAAGTTTTTTTTTAATTAATCTAAAATAATGACAGACTATATTTATTAAAAAAAATTGGACAAATCTGTTTGTAAAAACCAAACAAACAAAAATAACAGGTTTCTGGGTGGTATAATAGAGTTTTATAGTGGCTTAACTGTTAGGTTAAGTGATCAGTAGTCCAACTACTGGGTGTATTACCCTACTTCAGCTAACACCTCACAACAGTAACAATCTATCTAAGGCCAACATGAGTGTAAATGCCCCTCCTCCACCCAATCCTAGTTTAAATTTTATTCTTTACCCCATCAAATGGAGTTCTAATTACTTTTACATTCTTTGTCATGACTTCTTCCTACCCATTGTTGGATAATCTGCATTTCTTTTGGCCCCAGATAGATGGCTAGAAATTCCAATCTTGAATTATTTGACCTGAATTTATGGCCTGACCATATAAATCTTTCTAACCCTAGGAAGTAGGATCAAACTGCATTTTATGCAGCCTAATATTTGATATTAAGAGTATAATTATAATAATTTATGGTTATGATATCATGATAATTATGATTATAATATTTGATTCATAAAACAAGTACATAAAACTGTTCTTCAACAATTTCTCTAGAAACTATCTAAAAAGTTTTCCTCAGCCTATTGAAGTAACTGTATTTCAGAGCTATACTTAGCTGCTGTGGTTTACAATATTCTAATCTTAGCTTCTAGACCAGTATTTCCCAAACAATGGGTATTGACCAACCAGTGGGTTGCAAGCAAATATTGAGTGGGTCATGATAGTGAGCATTGACATTGATAATGCTCAGATTCTATAGTGGCATATAGTGGAAATTGTTTGTTCTGAATTTAAATGAAAAAGAATTAAAAGTGATACTAATATGAATGAAAGACTGTTAAAATAAGACATACAACTTAATAATTTTTTTTTACTTAGATAACTAGTAATTTTTTTTTTACGAAGTTATTTCTATGGAAAGCATGTTTTTGTTTCCAATTTTTCTTCATTACAGTTTCTGCATCAACTTGAACTTTAATTACTTTTGACTGCAGTGAGTTTGATATTTCAAACTTATTTCTGTACTTAGTACAGGAATAACTAACAGTAATAAGTTCACAAAACAGTAACAAATAAAGGTAATAAAGGAAATATGGTTGAAACGACTAGCAAAAAATCTTTGCTGCCACCAATTGATTGTCAACAAAGTGATGAAAATATAGAAGATGTTTTATGTGACAAAAGTGGCAAGGAGTCTGACTTCTGAACTCCCTTAACAAGTTCATATGAAATCAATGAACAGAAAGTTGTGAGAAAATATAATGCTGCCTGTCTAAAACTTGGATTCACTTGGAATCATGTCATGATAGATCCACTTCGTCATTGCATGATTTGCTATGACATTTTAATAAACAAAAGTATTTGTCAAAGTAAGTTGACACATCATATAGAAACAAAGTATTACTGCTGTAAAAGCAAGCCAATAAGCTTTTTTAAACTTAAATTGCTGTATATGACATATTTGCAAATTATTGTTTCCTATTTCATTAATATTAATGAAAAAAGCTGTATATGCCTTGTATCTCACTAGCTTAATGATTGCTACATCAGGAAAGCCTCACACCATTGGGGAAGATTTATTATTACCATCAGTTAAAGATGACGTTGGAGCATCATCATCATTAGCTTCAAAAATAAGTTAGGGAAATTGAGAACATGCCATTACCCAATTGTTGCATGACTAAATGACTGAATGAATGGAAGATGAATTAATCTGAAGAGTAGTGGGTAGTAAACATTATACTCATAAGTCTACCAACGTGCATGACAAGTCTCAACTGCTTTTTTTGTGTTACATATGGCAGAATGACATATATAAAGATATTTTGTTCTGCAAGCCAATAAGTTGTGGGACTGCTGAGGTTATTTTCAATACAATTGATTCCCATATAAAAGAATAAGCTTTACAGTCAAATAACTGTGTCAGTATATGCACTGATGGTGTGCAGGCTCTGTGCAGAAAAATAGCAGTGTGGTTAAGAGACTTCTTGAACAAAGTCTATGTTCTTTGTGGACACACTGTAGCCTTCATAGAGAAGCACCGGTTTTCAAAGCATTACTCAATGATTTCAAAACAGTGCTTGATATATCTATGAAAATCTTTACAAGCCTGCCTGTTTCAAGTTGGATTTATAAACCATATCAAGATGACTTACCAACTAGTATGTCAACAAAAGTAAGTGAAGAACTCATTTTGATTTATCAGAAGATATGTAAATGAGAAATAGTTTTAATTGTAACAGTTATTGAAATTCTGGTTTTGGTTGCTAATAACTATCCTTGCCAGTTTGACAAATTCAGGAAATTTCTCCTCCCCTTTACTATTTCAGATCCACGTGAGGCCAGATTATCAATTATGGTTTACATCAAAACTAAGTACACAAATAAATAGGATATATCATAGTAACTGCAACTAAAAGTCACTAAAGTTCAAGTTGATGCTGAAACTGTAATGAAAAAAAAAAAAAAAATAGGAAACAAATATATCCTTGAGCCAAGAAACCTAATGTAGAAAATTTTCCAAGGTGCAGTCAACACATAAACAGATCTCAAAATGAACAGATTTTCAGATGAACAACTACATCACGCTTAAAAATAAACAGATATTGCTACAGATGATTTAAATAATCCTAAAACTAACAGAACTTAAAATGAAAAAAAATACCACAAACAAGAATAAGGCTACTGTTCCCTAAACTTTCTAAATGCAGGGCATTTACGTGATAATAAAAACAAATACACTTTAAGTATTTTCTCTTTATAATTATAACACAGAAAACAAAAATTGCTGAGACTTGCAGGAATCAGTAACATTATGTATTGAGCAATCAATCTACTTTCATTAGTTCTGTACAGTAATCTTCATTATTATGGAGATTTTATTTTTTGTTATTGTTGATATTTTGACAAATAAAAACCCCAATGCTCGAAACTTATTCTTCCCATTGAAATAGCTTTGTAAAAGTAACAGGTGTTGTTGTGTGAGTAATAAAAAATTATTTAAATTGTGTTTCTTATTTTAACGGTCTTTCATTCATATTGGTAACACTTGTAAAAAAAATCAACAAAAAGGTATGTGGAAAAATTGGAATTTTTTTTTGATGGATCCCCAATCTATTCTAATAATACTAGCCACGTAAGTGAACCTATCCACTTAATTTATGCAATTATTACCTGACATCCCATGTTCACCCTTGCTTATTCCTATTCTGACTGAATTAGTCTTCTTAATATTAATTTTTAAAACTTTTGCACCTGAACTCTAGAAATCTCCAAGAATTCATTCATATTACTAACATTTTTATCTTGGCACTCAAATCATTAGTATAATCCAGGTGTTGGAGAGTTTTACCTTCTCATTTGATACCATTCTCATAGCCTTAGGACAAAGTACATCACATCATCTCACTGATCATCAGCTCATCAGCTCTGATCAATTTTTGTAATTATCTGGTATATCTTATAAAGATAGAACCTTTACTAAAGCATTTTTATCTGCTGAACCAAATGTCCGCTTTAATCTATAAAACTGAGGACTAAAGGGGTCAAGGCTGTATCCAGGGGGGAAGGTTAGGGGGTTTGAACCCCCCCGCCCCCGAAACGTTTGGCTGGCTTATAAAAACGTCACGAAAATGCATATAACTGAATTTGTGATGCTTTTTTTAAAGTTTTTTTGTACCCCTTTGCCAACAAAAATACTCACCCCCCAACATAAATCCTTCTGTAAACCCCCCCCCCCGAAAAAATCATGGATACGGCCCTGAAAGAGGTGTTAAATAACTAGTCACTTATTTATTACTAATATAAAGAAAAAGTTTAGTTAATGGTTCCTCTTCTCTTCCTAAAGTCACATTGTTATTCTCTTAAAACATTATCTACAACACTTCTTAGACTGTATGTATAATCATACTGAAGAGTTTTCTTCCTACAAAATCAAGCTAATGTTTCTGTAATTGCTATGCTTACAGCTATCACCTTCCTAATGCAGGGGATTCAATGAAATTTTTTGGTAAGATCACAGGGTACTTTCCCTGAGTCAAAATTAAATACATAATTCTCAGAAGGTAGTTACCCTTCCTGAGTTTCAGCTTTGTGTTAACTCTAGATGCTGGAGTTCCTATTCTGATCAGAGTTGCTACTGTCTTTCTACAGGCATATTCCACTATCACCTTGGGCTTTTTGTTCTTAAAGTGAGAAACAAACATTATATTACTGATGCATTCCAAATCTAAGCAAGACTTATAACCTTGCTTAATTAAGAGTCCTTCCCCATGCATACACACTCCATCTTTTCTGTCTGAATCAATAAGTTCTATATTACCTAATATTTTTGTTTACTAACACTGGAAGATGATTTTTAACAAAATGTACACTGTTATAAAGTGCATGCACTGGGGATTAGAAACATTCTCATTTTTATATTACAGATTTTTGGCTACTGATTTTTAATTACACAAAAGTAGAGGTCTCAGTGTGCCAATAAGGTGGGAGTAGAAAAAGCTAAAAATTTGCAACAGTAAATCTGAACTTTTTTTTTGGTAATTTTCAAAATAAATCTGAATATCTCCAGCTAGCCTAAAGTTTTTCTTTTGATAAAATGAAGTTTTTCAGTATTTGTATGAAGAAGAGTATGGATGGTGTACAGCTGATAAAACAGCAGTGGGCACTTTTAAGCGTTTGCTCTACAAACCACTGATCTGACATGCAGAAGATATCCAGGTTTCACAGGTTCCAAAAATGAGCAACAATTGGGGATCTCATACACCACTCTCAAAAAGCAGGAAATTCTGCCTGTTGTCAAGTTTTGGAGATGGTCAGGTGTCCAGGGGGAATATGCTGGGTCCTGGATTTTCACCATTCTTCCAGTTTAAGTGTGTCCCATTGTTTTGTTTGGTCTTTCTATTTACATCTATTTGTTTGGTTTTCAGTTGTGTTCTGAAATGGACAGAAGTACTCAAATACATATTTTTTTTTAGCTTTATAGTTTTTGACATTTGACTTTTTGTTTTATTCTCTCTTGTTTTTAACTGGTGTGTTTTATAGCTGGTTTTGTTTGGCTCAACTTGTGCTAATCCTTTTTTTATCTTTATGTTTTTACCTTTATGTTGTTTGACCTGAAGCGCAAATTTCGCCTTATTGGCTTGTGAAGTTCAGAGAACTGTGCTAATGATTGAGGGAACTTTTGAGCTTGTGAGACAACTGATAAAAGAGCAAGCTCAAGTTCACTTCTCAGAAAAGAATTTTATTGTGCTAATTATTCAGCAAAATTATAAGGTTAATTTTAAAATCTAAATGGAAATAATCATTACATTTATTGTTTATGTCTTTTCTTTTCTATTTTTGCGTATATTATGCCAGGGATGAATAATAGCCTCTTTTCTGCATAGTAATATAACCTCCTTAGACCTTAGCTCCTCCTGTACCTCCAGAGGCACACAGGGCGTCTGTTAACAGCCTCCAGTCATCCCGCAAATGAGCTGCGGCGTAGATGTCCTCCCACTCTGGGATTAAGGATGTATGAAGGGCTCTCCTGTCCTGCTCATATTTCCTAATCATGTATGTCTCATAATGTCCTAATCTAGCCTCAAATACATTATAATCAATAAATAAGATAAAAAACCTGACTTCTTTTAGAAGTTTCTAGGCCCACTAAAAATAATACCTGTAATTGAAGTATGATCTTTATTAAATTAAGCCTGGTTGAACTTTTCTAGATCTGCTGGGTAATCTTTAACTACTCTTTCACAAAACCAATGCTTAATGCTTCACAGTAGTTTTAATACCCTTTTCTTGGTATTAAATTCATTGTGATGCACCAAAGATTTTTATCATAACTTTCAGGTGTGGAGGGCAAGAAAGTGGTGGAGGTGCTATTTAAAAGCTTCTTTTAGTATGTTTATAAAAAAAATCCTTGCTCCTTCCTATATTTTCGTGAATTGGGGCCATTGATAACTTTTCCATTCTGCTTTGATAAAGTTTCTCCAAGGGCACTACATTAGCAAAGAGTTGTTATGATCTCATCACAACTTTCCTTTATCCTTCTGTCTTGATTTTAGAAAAAAAACAAACAAAAAAACACTCAACTTAGCTATTGAGAGAGATCTTTCAGGTATATTTGTCTATTTTCAGGTATCCCTTATCCAATTATACATTTGGCACAAAAGAGCCACTATTTGAAAAAGATCCGTCAGTGCCAGCGCGGTTTCAAAGGATGCGAGATGAATTTGAAAAGCTAGGGATGAGGCGGTCTGTGGAGGGAGTTCTTCTTGTACATGAGCATGGCTTGCCTCATGTGCTACTTCTTCAGTTAGGAACAACGTTTTTTAAATTGTGAGTATTATTTTTAAGTTCATCAAACAGTTCGTGGTAACAAGCTGTTTGTAAGTAAGGAGCAACTCGGCTCAATAGTAACCAACACTCTAAAAAACGGAATTTTGATATCAATAGATACATCAAAAGGATCAGCTCATTATGCTGATTCCAAATATATAAGATTCATCAAGTTTAGTGTTACCCATCAAAAGGTAGAAATAGTGTTACCTGAGAAAATGTGCCTGGTTTTTGATTTAGGGGGAAAACACCCCCTAAAATTCAAGGATTCCTAATGAAAATCACACAATTAAATTCAGCGTACCAGAGAACCCTTCTGTAGAAGTTCCAAGCTCCTCTTTACAAAAACATGAAATTTTGCTATTTTTGTCAGAAGACAGATCATGGATGTGTGCATTCGAACTGCAGTTAAAAGTTCTATTGCCCTTTTTAAGTGACTAAAAAGATCGGAGGGCAACTGATCCTCCCTTCCCATGCCCATTTTCCCCAAAGTTATCTGATTAAAATTTTGAGACAGCCAATTTGTTCAGTTTAATTGAAAGATCAAATAACTATGTCTTTAGGAGTAAAATGACCGTCCACAGTCTGTGGTGAGAGGCAGTAGTGTCATTTGGGGAGGCAAAGGAGGGCAGTTGCCCCCCAATAATTTGGAGAAAAAATTATTAAATAGCCCATATCCCTTGACTCTCCAAATGTGGACCCCTCTTGCCCCTTTCCCTAATACAAATGCTGGAGCTACGCCTCTGGTGAGAGGGCTGTAAGTAATGAAATTTCCCCATTGTTTACATATAATATTTGTTACTGGGAAGTATACAAACATTTTTATGTGAGGGGGGAGGGATATTTTGTGCTTGGAGTTGATTTTCATAGGGGAAATTTTCGGGGGGGGGGGGTGTGAATTTTTTTAGGGAAATTTTACGCTGGAGGGATTCGAGAGAAATTGTATACTAAATTCTTTTTAATTGTCTTACAGTCTCTCGGTCAACTCAATTTTGCATGTGTAGATGTTCTGGGGGAAATATCCGAGGGCTATTTTTCGCATGTTTTGATTTCCGGAAAAAAATTCCACGGAAGAGGGCATTTCTGGAGTGATCGAGAAACGAGGTTAAAGCCTATTTGAAGTGAAAGTATGCTGAGGATAATTTTTCAGGCTGAATCGTCCGTAAGAAATTTTACGGGGAGGGGGATTTTCACCGAGTATTGAACTGTCCAGAGGGAATTTGAGGGGGGGGGGCACTTTACGTTGGATGAAATTTTCACGGAGGAGTTTCCCGTAAGGGGCGGGGGGTGTATTTTATGGAAAGTTAGCCAGATTTACCTGCATTATTGAAAAACGATCAGAAATTAAATAGAAATAACAAGTTTTTTTTTTAACTGAAAGCAAGGAGCAGCATTAAAACTCAAAACTAACAGAAATAATCCCGTATATGAATGGTTGCCCCCTCCTCAATACTCCTACAAACTGTCTATATCTTGACGTAGATACTTTCTTAGACCACACTGGCTATACATGACATACGAAGCTAAGAGAGGAAAGGAAATAATAAATGAAAAATAAAACAAAAAAAGGGTGAGAAAACGAGGATTTTGTCAGCCAGTGGCAAAAACATGAAGACGAAAAACAAGCAAATATTTTGACAAGGACCTCCGCCAAGTCGTCCTCAGTGCTTAACAAAAAAAGAAGAAAAGATAAAAAACACAACAGAAATCTAACCTTTTGGAGATTACTGTACCAGATACGAATAGACACTGAATGAAAGACCAAGCCGAAATCAATGAAAAAAGGATTTACCAATGAGATTGAGCAAGAATGTTTTGCTTCGCGATACTTTTTGCTTGTCTGCAAATTCGGTTTTCATTAGATATGCAAATAGGTTCTCTTAAATTTGACTTAGTGCAAATATCAAATGAGTCTTTTAGTATTAAATCGTTATAGATTGGGCTTAATGAAATGTCTTCGTTGTCTCTATTTATAGCCACATTTCTGTTTATATATTTTTTTTTTTTATCTCAATTACCTCTTTAAAATACTGCGGTAGGCCATTTACAGTAGATATTAAGGTTGCCTCCTCAAAAAGACCAAGATGTGTCGGATTTTCGACACATCCTGTGTTGTGTGCAGTGTTGTGGCACTGCTAAGTTTAAAGAAAACACGTTCACACGGATAAATAGCCAAAAAAAGGATAAACGCACCCTTGATTCTCTATTGGAGCTCGGGTACTGGAATTCCAATAGCTTGGCATGGTAGCTTAATATCGTCCTTGAAATTGACAGTAAATTTATCGTCAAAGGAAGCAATTTTGGCTGGACCTGAAAAAAAAAATTCGAAAATAGACATCAGGCATACTTATAATTATGCGGTCAGATCAGTGACACAAATTTTCTGCCGTATACTTGTAGAATACTGATAAACTGAGTTTGGGGATTGAGTTGCATGAAAGTTCAGTTAAATGGGGTTCAGTTGCACGAAGGTTCAGTTACAAGGGGGTTCAGTTAAATGAGATTGAATTATACGGGGGTCAGTTGCACGAACACTGGAGACAGCAATAAAAATTTAGTGATGAGACCAAACAAATTAACAACAGAAAACGTATTTCAGAGAGGTTGTTACTTGTTAGAGCCCGAACAAAAATTGCTTACAAAGATTTTGTGCACCCTTTTTCCAAGTCTTAAGGATTTGATATGTTACATTATAAGCTAAAAGCTGGAACAATTTTACTTATTGCTGATCTTTTTAAATGAGGAATCCACCACACCCCTCTATGCAGAAATTGCTATCAGATTTTGGAAATTGCTTAACATGTTCTCTTTGAACGCAACCCAATGGATCAAGACTCTAGGAGGCTGAAAAATTACTGCCATCGATCAGGGATGGATCTTGAGAAAATCGTGGGGGAGGCCCAACGTTCCAAGGGTATTAATGATCGAGATCTTGTGGGGGAGGGGCAATGTGACAAAGGTGCCAATAATTGACCAAATTGACAAATTTATTCCAAAGAAAGGAATGATGGTGCCAGAAAAAAATCTTGGGGGGGGGTCCCTCCTCCCCCACCCCCTGGACCCACCACTGCCATCAATTGCTAATTCCCATATCATTTGATGCTCTTATTGATTGTTCCGTTTTACATGATTTGGAAGTCACAATTTATAGGTTGATGATAACGATCCTAAAAAAACACAATAAGTACTAGTAGCATGCTGATTTTTATCAACTGGCAGTGTTAGAATCATCAGTGAAAGCACTCCGGGAATTCAAAAGAAGCGAAATGACCTCCTACTGGACCCAGAGACTTCGCAAACATATGAAAAAGAAGAAGAAGGCGGATAATGTTGTTAAAAAGAGAATATTTATAGTTAATTAAACCTTTGCAGCTGAGATTCTTCATAAAAGTGCGCCCTTCATAAAAGAAATTTTAATAGTCAGTCATCATAAAAATAAATTTAATAGTGGTTTATTGACAAAACAACAAATCTTTTATAGATAATGGCTCCTGTTGACTGTTGCTGCCTCTATTTTTTTTTGTAAAAAAATTTTTTTAAACAGAAATTAAGGAACAACATTAAAACTTAAGGGGAATAGAAGTTATTCTGAAGGTGAGGGGGGCTACCTCTTCCTCAAACCTCGGTCTTTACACTAAAGTCTTATTTTCTTAAATACTTATCATTCAAAATCAATGGCCCTTTTGTCTGCGTAGTCA
Source organism: Artemia sp. Qi Xiang Cuo (assembly GCF_049724085.1). Taxonomy (NCBI): domain Eukaryota; kingdom Metazoa; phylum Arthropoda; class Branchiopoda; order Anostraca; family Artemiidae; genus Artemia; species Artemia sp. Qi Xiang Cuo. Next base: position 50,476,279 of record NC_142803.1, read on the forward strand.
TTCCCAAAGAATCAGAGCACAAAGTCAAACTTTAGCACCAAAAGCGAGGGTTGAGGAAGGGGAAGCCCCCTTATTGATGAATTTTGTATATTTAGAACAAACATAAAAAGGCAATTCTTTTGATGTATCTATTGTTATCAAAATTCCGTTTTTTAGAGTTTTTGTTACTATTGGACCGCGTCGCTCCTTACTTACAGTTCGTTACCACGAACTCTGGGGTATAAATGTACCGAATTGTACACACTATACACGACTTGATTATCATTACGCAAATTTCACAAATCTTTTCTGTCCTACTTACCAATGTTGATTTTTTAAATTTTCTTGACAGTTTTACTGTTTGTTCCAATTTTTTAAGAACGGCTCCTGAAACACAATAAGAAGTTAATTAAAATCATTATAGGAAGCTTTTTTAAAAGTGCTAAAAGCTTTAGCATAAAGAGTAAGGTATTGAGGAGGGCGCCACCCTTTCACATATGGAATAGTTTCTCTGCGTTTTGAGTTTTAATGTCATTCTTAGTTTCAGCTGAAAACACTTGCTTCTTATTTAGTTTCTTGTCCTATCCTAGCCCAGCCTAGAATATACAGCGTTTTTCTTATTTTTTAATATTCTGAATAGTTGAGTTTTTCTATAGAAGTGGTGTTGGTTAAATTTTAATCAACTAGTGCTTTTACCGGTTTATCCGGTAACAAACCGGTTTATCCGGTAAAAACCGGTTTATCCGGTAAAAAACCGGTTTATCCGGTAAAAAACCGGTATCTGGTAAAACTTGACTTTAATCAACTAGTGTTTTTACATGTTTATCGGTGTATGTTGTTGTTTGAGTCTCTTTCGAACCCCTGTTCCACCTTGTTTAAAGTTTGCTACCTACCTTGAAAACTACAAGAGATTATGAGTAATTTTTATGGTTTTATGTTAAGTTTAACTATGTGCTGCAGTTCGCTCTCATTCTCACTGGCTTTTTTTTAGGACTATTCTAAGAATATTGTCTCTGTCTATCTGGAAGATATACCCAAGCAGCTCTTTCATGGTGCACACATTAAGTAGGGACAAATTAATTTTCTGGCCTCTCTTGCGCGCGGGGAAAATAACCTATTATCCTAGTTGTAAAGCAGGTCGCCCGCGGTAGGGATGGGGGAGTGTCGTAAGGAAAGATTTAAGGGCAATAGGAACTTCCTCGGAGGGTGTAAAGATGGAGGCTTTGGATAGATTAGAATGGAGGAGTGTGCGTAGCTGTATCGGCCTCAGGCGCTTGGTCCTGCGGCGAGTTGATAGTAGTAGTAGTACTATTATTATCCACGCTAATCCCGTTATATTTTAGTTCTCGAAACTAGTTTTTATATCATCTTGGAATATGCTTTTTTTTTTAAGTTTGTAACCTTAGATTTATAACCTAAATAGATACCATATAGAAAAGAATAGTTAAAAAAACCATACTATACAAAAATATAGCAATAAGTGAAGAGGTAAATACCCACTACACATCTGACACAAACGGTGGCAACAATGTGGAAAATCAGTCAAGTGGTAATCAGACCTAAACACTGAGTGTTGGCCTGCTTTAAATCCCTGGGAAATTTTTTCTAGGAAATCTTTGCTGGTGGTATAGAGGAAAAAGGGTCAGCTGTCCGCAAAAAAATATATTGTGTCTGTATTTTTTTGCTCTGTTTATGGATTTGAAGTGCCCATCCATCCAATCTGGGCAAGTGAAAGCCATTTTTTGGAGATAAAATTTATCTCAGTTCCTTAAATATTTTCATTTTTAGAATGAAAATAGGTACCATCTGAAGGGGGTAAGGCTACCACCTTGAAATGGTTATTTGTTAAAAAAAAGTTTCTAAAGGTGATTTTGTCTCTTTTTAGTTTCGAATTGAGCATTTTGACAGTAAAGTTTTTGCTCCACTCCGAAATCGGGCAAAAAATTAGGCTCTCCCGTTGGTATTTTTGGGTACTCCAGCTTTTGACTTTCTGGAGGGCGCACGTGCTCCTAAAACTACTCCGTACATCCATCTCTGGTCACAATTCAGTAGTATACAAATATGTAACTAAAGTAATCGCGGTATGTAGGCCTAATAAATAGTTAATCTAAATTGCCACTTAATAGGTCTTTTTCTTTGAGTTATGTACAATGCGTTTATAGTATATTATAAGTTATGTGACTATGGTTGCATTAAGTTAAGAAAAAGCAACTGTAACATTTAACTTTTGTTTTTGAATTACTGTACGCAAGACGTTCCTGTTCGGAAATAATTAAAAATATTTTAATTAATTAAAAATAATATTTTAACTAGTTAATTTATTTTTATTAATCAATTACTATCTGTAAGACGTTCCTATTTGGAAATAATTAAAAATATTTTAATAATTAATAATTTAATTAATTTTAGATAAATTTGCCGACCACACTGCCTTTCCATGACGATAAATAAAAGTTCAAATAGGGATAAAATCCTTTTAATAGACAGTGTTTCACAAACAGTTATAGAAATTCACAAAAATATCATATATTTTGGTCACTGCATATATGACCGAAATATCTAGTATTTTTTGTGAAATTTTATCACTGTTTGTGAAAATCACTGTTTATTAAATGGATTTATCCCTATCTGAACTTTTATTTATTGTTAATTAATTTTAGTTAATTGATTTTTATTTTAGACCCGGTGGAGAGCTAAACGCTGGAGAAGATGAAGTTGAAGGGATGAAGAGGCATTTAACAGAGGTATTTCTTTCGTTAAGACTAAAGCTAGGTTGTAGTAGTGGTCAAATTTTGCGAAATTACAAACATGGCAGAAACAATAAATTAGTGCGTCAAAATGGTTCATGTGTGTAGTTTTTAATATTTAGCTCTTGCTAATTTGCTAAGACAACTAACATTATGTAATTGATGGTTTTTTAGAATCGTGAGTGCATGAAAAGTGCACAAAGGGCTTAGATTCCTTTTTCTGAAGCCCCAAAAATATTCTTATATACTTTTATGTGGTACTAGTCTGGTATACTTTTGTAATTTTCGGTTGCCAAGAACGTATCCAGGATTTTTTTTTTTGGGGGGGGGGGTGCAATTTATTTTTAAAAAAAGGTATCAAGATTTTGTGTATGTTTATTTTTGTTACGTTTTTATGAGTTGTAAAAATTTGGGGGAGGGGTTCAAACCCATTAATCCCCCCTCGATATGGCCTTGACTGTTGCTCTTTAAACTTGCAAAGCTCTTGCGAAGCTATACTCCCCATTCTTTATTGGAATGCTAATGAAGTCAGTTAGGATGGGTGATATAAACTTCACAGGGGGTGACGGGTTTGAAAAGAGCAAAATTTAAACTATCCTGATTTGCCAAAAATAAGCCAATCTTGCTTAGAAATCCAAGGGTTTTTCCTCGTAGCAAGGGGTGAGCACCTCCATGGTTTTACAATTTTGGTTAACTAGGAAATATTAATGTTAATTAGAGATAGGTAGTTAATTAGAGATTTTAATTAGAGATTAGGTAATTAATTAGAGATTTTAATTAGAGATTAGGTAATTAATTAGATATGTTAATTAGAGATTAGGTAGTTGATAATCAGATGTTTCTTAATTAGGTATATATAGTTGTTAAGGTTTGCAAGAGGGGTCATATCTCGATCCCTGCATATAAAGTTGTAAAAGGATCCGTGATTGAATAATTTCCTTGTTTCTGTTATTTATGTATATCGGAGTAAATGAATCATTTGTTGAGAGAGATCTGAGTTCAAGAACAGTGGGAAAAAATGTCGTGTAATTGTTTTTATCGTTACTTGTCATATTTGCACTAGTTGATATGATTATATACTGTATATCTTTTTTAATTCGCTGATGATTATTTGGGTTATTTATTTTTTTTTTACCAATTACGGCTTGATGCAATGATGTTCATATTATTTATGTTTGTTCAGTATTTAGGATCCTAAAAAAAAAAGAAAAGAAACATATCGCGTACCTACAGAGCAGTGTATAATTGTGTTTTTCTTTCTCGTTTTGTGTAATTTGTTCCAAGAGCTGTCTTAGCTCCAGCGTTCGTCACTACAAACCACATGTATAACTCCTAAGTTTATGTGTATTGCTTTTTTTTTGCTTTGCTCCGTCTTTTCCTTTTTTGTATGACGGGTTTTCCAATAAATAATAATAATATGCGAAAAACGCACTCATCATCCTCCGTCCTCCAACAGAAAATCAGGGGGTCTAACTGAACTCAGGGGGTATTAAAAACGTGCAATAAAATCGGCACTCAGCTAAACTTTATTTATGCTTAAAGGACAAAAGATAAAGATTAGATAAAAGTTGACTTAAAAGAAATTGTAGTGAGTTTAGAAGTATTCTCAAAGTTCTAGTTTTCAAGGTTGCCAACTTTGCAGTCAGCTTCCTACTAAGTAACGTTAGCTAGATATGGTGATTAAAATTAAACCCTACCGCTAAAGAATGTAGATAAAAGTACGGTAAGAATTAAAAAAGATATCTAATTTAGATTAAAAAAAAAAGATAAAAAGTAAGAATTACTCTGGTTTCATGAGAAGTAGCGACGTAATGTATCAGTGTTGTATCAATCCAAACAGTGGTATGCAAAACGTGCGCATATGAAACATACGCTCATTGTGACACAAGATCTGGAAACAGGAGAAGACCTACAGCATAGCCTCCACGTACTTCATATACGAAATTAATTCATTAGAAATATTTGGGTGTTTATTAGCACTAGAATAGCCCAATTTTTGTTATTTCAATTTACACCAAATAAGCCCGGGTCGTCATGGCTAGTTATAAATGGTTAATTAAGGGGGACGTAAGGAAACTGTGTTGAGATATTTTTGCGATGCTCACTGGAATTTATTTCTGTACCTACTACTAGGTATGGAAAAAGTTCCGAAGCTGCCAGTAGCGGAATTCCAAAGCTGCCGCCACTTGAGCAGCACAACTTGTGTTTTCATAGCTTTTCTTTGAGCAAAAGCTATTTTTATATATAAAAATGGTATTTTCAGACAAAATCTGCCAACAAATTTGAAAACTGCCAAGTAGCATTGCTACTTTGCTACCCCACTTTTTCCATGACGGCCTACTAGTTTGGAAAACACACGGAATATAAAAAACACAAAGAAGTAAATATAAACAGAACAAACGTGTCTATGGCCAGTAAATGAAAACGAAGGGAAAAAAAACAAACAAAAAAAAAACGAATATTTAGCCCGTATCTAACAAGGCGTCTTCACCGTAGAAAAAAAATAAACTAAAGCTAAAAAATATATATAAAACTAAAATAGACTAACCTAAAAATATATAATATACATATAATATACTATAATATATAATATACTATGGCTGGCCAGTTTGGCTTTAGATCTTTTACTCGGAATATCTGCATAATATGACGGGATTCAGACTCACGGCGAGTCACCATTCTAATACTCTTACCGAAAAGATATTATTAATAAAAAGAATATTTTACTAGCGCTGAAATTACTCTCATTTTATTATTTCAGTTACCTGCTCAAACTCAAGTTGTTCCGCCTACCTTTAAAGACAGGGTTGCCGACAACTAAGTGACGAAGAGGGCAAATTTTTTTTGCGTATTTCTTTATTCTCAACCAATGGGCTCCCCGACAAACACATAACTAAAGTGATACTCTGTCAAACTTCATTCATTTGCCACTTTTATGAGTAATTTAACTAAAAGACGTCTAAAGAATTATGCTGAGAAAACAAATGTTAAGTGCTACTTGCTATGTGATTTAAATTAGATAGTGTACATATAAGTTAAAGTACGTATTCGACGCTTTGGTACCCATGCGGAGGAAATTTACGAAGTTAAAAACTCAGTTGATTAGGTGTAGTCAACCCAGTGAAGTTTATTGCTGATATAGTTTATTCGGCATCAAAGTGGACTACAATGGGATAGTTTAGGAATTTCTACACTATTTAGAATTGAAGACCTCAGAAATTCGTTTGAGGTAACCTTGAGAATTTTGTTCTCCCCTTGTGTTTTTGCCTTGTTTGCGTTGACTAAAGAAAAACTTCTATCAGAACGCAATTCGGCTCGTTTTGTTTCTCGGCAGAGTTTCAATATTTGTTTTTCTACTGTTTGCTCAATTGTTCTAAATAATGGCATTTTTATAATGCCATTATGTCGCTTGGGCATTATAGCCGTTATGTCCCATCTTCTGACACATAACCTACACATATTCCTGATTTGGGCTTCTTTCTCCGGCGGACAAATATTATGTTTGAAATAAATGAAGGTTCCTTTCCTGATCCTGATGACTTTCAACCCAACGATGTCTTTACTTAAGTTGAGGCCTGTTCCTTAAAGTGGTATAACCACCTACTCCGCCCCCTCTAATAGCATTTATAAGGCTTGGCACAGATTTTAAACCCTCGAGTAATGGCTGACATCATCCTCAAGGGAGGTCAGGTACCAGATGTGCTGATGTAATAAGTCAACACCTCCTAAGCCACAATTTCAACTCAAGTGGAACCCCATTCTTGGCCCTGGACAGGACCATTTGGAGGGGATTGATGGCGCAAGGTCTATACACTGGCTACCCTACTGAGCAAGAGCGTCAGGCCAAGTAAACATCCTCTTTATTTAGCAGTAAAAACGCGTCAAAAAAGTACTTGTTACTGGTATGCTTCTTTTTCATCAGCAGCTATCTATCGTTGGAAAACAAAGTTTTTTTAGTGCTTTTTGGTAAAACTGTAACTTTTTTTGCTATCTTTTTTTTCGGGGGGGGGGGGGCATGCTGGTATATGGTTTACTAATGATATCTACTTTGGGGGAATTGAAAAACTAACTAGCAACATTTTTTTATAAAGCAGCTGCAAATTTTCAAAATCTCAATAATAACCTTCACTTTCTTGAAAGGTAAAACCATTTTATTTAGGTACCATTAACTGTTCCATTATCGGTCTGTAGCCGGTAAATTAAACTTATTGATATTATTTATTAATGGATTAATCTGAATCCAACAGATCTATTGTTATAATTATCTTGTCCGTCCGGTAAAGGTTACAGCTGGAGGCGTGTTGCGAAATTGTTTGTTTCCGAGGGGACATGAATCCAAGAGAATTTCGCTGTAATCGTAACCGAAACCCTAAAAAACGGAATTTTGATACCGATAGATACATCAAAAGAATCGGATTTTTATGCTGACTTCAAATATAGATTTTGCATCCAAGTCCAGTGGACATTGTCCGTCACGCGACAACCCAAAGTCAATCCAATCTTTCATCCCTTAATTCTATGACTATCTACCTTAGTTCTGCCCTACGAATGACCCATGGATGGATGATAGATAGATTGATCTATCAACAAATGAAATGACATCATTTTTATACAATCCTAAAAAGGGCTTATCCCAGATTTGCCTCTCAATTACTCGGACTATCTGTCTTGGCTTTTTTCTACAATTAGCCATGTCTTGATGCCCTACTGCAAAATACTTGATTTCAATTCAAAATCAACGGACTCGGTCGAGGCCTTCCGTAAAAATTAGCTGAAAAATAATATTGACACTGTAAAAAAATAATATCGTCATATCGAAAAGGAAGAGGTGATTTTTGGTAATACCAGGGTGACACAAAAACACGGAAACTTTTAAAGATTCCAATAAGACTAAGAGTCAAGAAGAGGAAGCACTTTTTTCATAGTAATTGAAATCAAATTTTGTTTTTAATTCCCTTCCCTTCTGGGAAGAATTTTGGATTGGAGGGGGGTGTGTGAGTTTGATCCTATTTAATTTTTCAAATTGTAAAAAAGCAAATGCATAAGCGCATGCATAGTCCAATCTGAAAGGGCCTTTAAGGTAGCAAGCTTGGTCCTGTGTAGTAGGGTTTAACTGTCAGGGTTAACTATCAGGGTTTCTATAGGCTTTTCACTATCAGGTTTGACGTCCGTCAAACCTGATAGTTTCAACTTTTGAGTAAGACATAGCCCATTTCTTTGGAAATGCAAGAGTTTTTGTCCTCTAGGGGCTTATTCTAGAGAGAGTTGTCATTCTGTTCCTTGGAAAGACTCCTTTCCAGGATGTCCTAGGCACAAATTAAGCTCAGATTTTTGATGTCTGTGGGTTGTGTCTTTGCAACTTGCTCATCCTCTGAATATTTATCTAGTGAAAGTTAAGCAAATTTCCTTTTGGAACTTATGGACTTAAAGGAAATTTGAACCAAACTGTCTAGGTACGGCGGCTAGATATGGTGCCGACGTAAAAAATGGAGAAAAATAAGCGATGCTGTTTTTTTTTTCCATGATTCGACGCCCATGTTTTTACTTGTCCCTGTAAAGAAAACCAGCAAATGAAACATCGATTTGACGCCTTAAGGACACCCTAGACGGTCCATCATTTTGATCAAAAGCTTCCGTCAATCAATTGATTAATGCGTGATTGACCGTCTAGGAACGGATTGAGTCATTCAAACTTCCTATCAATCACCGACAACGTTTGACTCAAGCGTCAAATAGGTTCCTAGATAGTCAATCATGCTTTAATCAGTTGATTGAGGGAAGCTTTTGATCAAAATGATTGACCGTCTAGGGTTTCCTTTATGCCTCAGCAGTGGCTCTGGTGAATCTTTATCCCTTTTTTTCGACCCCAGGCGCATAAATATTTCTTAAATGTTTATAACCTGAAAATTTATCTACAGACCAATGCAGCGATTTCTTTAATTTTAGAAACACAATAAAAGTCTTCGGTTTGAAATTGTGACGTTTTAAAGGTCATTGCCTGTCGCCTATTAGTTTTTCTAGTAAAAATCTCCATTGATCATAATTTAACAGACAAAAGAAGAACTGGTGGATAAAATTCCATTTGAAACTTTGAACCTAATCATCTAGGCATGACGTTTATATATCGTTGATGCTGTTGTCCTATACCGTTGACGTTGTTGTTATATATTATTGACGTGTTTTAAATCTTTGACGTTGTTGTTATATATATTTGACGTTGTTGTTACACCTAAAGTTTGTACAGGACATTTTCGTATTTCTGAGATAATTGCCAAGTACTCTTTGTTGAGCTGTTCTCAAAGAGAGGAATAGTAGGTTAATCTATGGTTAATTTACACTCCAGATCTGAATATCCCGTCTGATTCTTCTCTTGAGTAAAGGCTAGCCAATCGGGTTTTGACAATCATGTTAGAAGTTTGAAAATGCCAGATACGATCTTTAGGTCTAACAGCGATAATAACGAAGAAAAAAACGTTGAACGATTGAACAAATAAATGAGGGAAAATACTTTTTCCCTTGTTTATTAGTTAAGGGTTTTTTTTTGCGTCATGTTTAGCCATTGCGGTCTTGGAATTTATTTGAATTAGCAAGCAAATCAAAATGACAACATTTTTGGCCCCATTGGTTCATGTTTGGCCTATTCATAGCTGAAAATCGCGGTTTTCTAAGATTTTTCTTTTGATTTTTCAAAATTATGAAGTTTTAGGGCGGTATTCTATTTTCATCGGTGTTGTCACGTTGAAACGAAAAAATCAATAAGTAAAACTGACTAATAATTAAATTTTAGAGCCCTTTCGTCCGCAAAAGTTCAAATATTATTTAAAGTACCAAGAGCTCCTTAGGTCTATTCATACCTGAAAACAGCGATTTTCTATGACTTTTCTTTTGAGTTTGTGAAAATTATGAAGTTTTTAGGGCGGCATTCTATTTTCGTCGGTGTTGTCACGTTGAACCGTAAAAATCAATGAGTAAAACTGATTAGTCATTGAATTTTATCAAGCCTTTCTTTCCGCAAAGATTAAAAATTATTTAAAGTACAAAGAACATCAAAATGGGTCCATCTTGGGTTTATTTATACCTGAAAACCGTGATTTTTTAAGATTCTTCTTTTGGTTTTATCAAAGTAATGGAGTTTTTTAGTGCAGTATCACATTTTCGTCGATTTCGCCTTGTTCAACCGAGAAAATAAATACGTAAAGACTTTTCAGTTGAGTTTTTTTTAACCCTTTACGCCCGCGAAAATTCAACCATTAACAATCTGTTCATTCCCGAAGACAAGTACACTTCCAAAGGAAAGTTATACCTTCATAAGCTGCGTGCCGTCATATGTTATTTTTTTTGCTGGTTTATCAAACCCATTTCTTTTTTAAGATTTGGTGCCCGCTATAAACAAAACTGCATAACTGCACATGACGCCTTAACTACAACCACATAACCGCAACGAAAAACTGCATAACTGCACATGACTACAACCAAACCACTACAACAACATAATTACAACCAAAAACTGCATAACTGCATATGTTGGCTGTTTTAATAAAAAATTGAAATGCAAATCTTAAAACGAGTAAAACCTAAAGTGAATATGCAAATCAAGCTTAAAATGAACAAAAATCACTACAAACAAGAGTTTGGCTACTGCCTTCTTCCCTAACTGTAAATATCTAAAACATACTACGTCATTGGCGCTTTACTGAAAACGAATTATGTTACAAATATTTTCTTTTGTACTTATTACAGCATTGTAAATAAACATACAAAATACAGTAAAATTAAATTTTGAACTGATGATCTTTCAACAGTTAATATCATTATATACTAAATATTCAGTTTAATTTTATTAGTTCTTTCCAAGACTGTTTAAGACAAATATAGTTTTCAGTAAAGCGCCAATTACGCAGTAGGTCTTATACTTTTACAGTTAGGGAAGGGTGTAGTACCCAAACTCTTGTTAGTTGTGATTTTGGTTCGTTTTAAGCTTGGTTTGCATATTTAATTTAAGTTTCCTCGTTTAAGATTTATTCATTTTTTTGGATGGTACTTGTTGTATGTTTATTTGCTAAGATTGTTTATTTTATTTGTTGTTCCTTCTGGACTTCATTTATTCTTTAATAGTATTTTTTGGTTGTTTTGAGTTTGAATTATTATAGATATTTATTTCTGCTGATCTTAAGTATAATATGGCCTTAGTTTTCTTTCGAAAACTTCTTTTTCGGAATTGAAATTCAAAAACTTCTTCTTCTTTTTAAAATTAATTGTCATTAAAAATTAGAATGCCAATCTTTTCTAATTTAAGATTCTAATGGTCATGTAACTTTCCTCTTAACTAATTCAAACTGTCATTTTATTTTCACTCTCCTTGGTACTTTAGGGCATGGTGCCACCAATAAAAAATTCGTTTGCTTAGATGGTCTAATCAAAACTGCAGCGCAAAGTTTTGATATGAAAATTCCTTTGCCGGTGTAAATTCCAATTTCTTAAATTCTAATGAATATTTATTATTCGTCAATCGAAAATGCAATAATTCTGTAGGGATTAATTTATGCAGAATAAAAGATATAAAATTGTATAAAATGTTGAAACTGAAATCAACTTGGTGGAAGTTATGGAAGACTTGAGAGCCATGGCTAATTGGAGTAAAGCTAAGACTGATAGACTCAATGAGAGGCATAGGTGGCATAACCCTTTTACAGAATTGTATGGATTTTGAAATATAATTTTTTTGTAACTTTTCTTGTTGCCTAAAGGAGACGCACTAAATACATCCAAATGCACAACTGAATACGCTATTTAGATGTCATCTAAATACACAAAGGCTATATAAGCTGCTAGTCCAGCTGGAATGTATTTAAAAACAATCATAGAAAAATATAAAAATAAAATTTACACAAACTTTAAATTTTCCATCTTTAGAGAAGAGTTGTGGCAAATTCCACAACACTCGCTTTATATGTGGTTGCGTAGATAAATATACTTCTTTTGGATTCTCAAGAATAAGCTGATCGCTAATTTCTTGAAAATAATTCGTTGGTTTTATCGTAAGTAATTGCGATGTTTTAATCGCAAAACTGGCGTTGATAAATTTTCAAACATCTCCATATATCCTTTAAATTGTTTGGACAAGCGCACATAGGCTTAACCCAAAATGAAGGAGGTGAGGTGAATGGCTGAATAGAATAATTTTAGTTTAATAAGGAAGGAGAAGACTGGGAAATAATGCTGATTTCTAAGGAAAAAATCGACATGTTTCGTATATACTATTGTGTAGCATAGGAAGTAGTGAGTTTGAATGATAATGAGATAGTTCTTAGGATGGCCAGCGATAAGGCGTAACCGCTACTCCCGTCCCCTAATTAGTCTTTGGCACAAACGTATTTCTCTGATTGGTCAAGGGAAATTGCCATTTATAACTTATTTTTTATCTATTCTTAGTGTGCCACAACCTTTGTGGTTTCCAAAGGTAAGGTTGGTTTGCCACAACTCATTCTATACAACGTAAAAAAGCACACGAAATTAAATCCTTTATTTAGTCACTTTATAGTCACTCCTTTATTTATTTAGTCGCTATCCTTTATTTAGTCACTCCCTTTATTTAGTCACTTGTTGCAATTTGTTTTCTCTTTCTATACACTTTTCGACGTTTGTAGGGTCGTTGGGCCATGTTTCGATAGCGCGGTCTATATTCTGTTTTCGGTCTGTCATTTTTATATGTCAGGTAGGATGGTTTTGATGATATATCAGTGTGGGTATAAGGTTCAGGTGTCTCTGGATAATATTGAGAAAGTGCAGATAACCCCTTCTTGTTAGGAATTTGCGCTACTGATTTTGGATACTTATCATATTGGGGATAAGAACTCCGGTATTTGCTCAAGTATGCATCAGACGTGTATCTATATTTATATGGTTCTTTGCTATGAAGGGGTATGCTTGGATTATTAAGATTCTGCGTTTCACTTTGGTCGGAGATGTAATATTTCTCTGTGCTGTGTTTTGTTTCATGACTATTTGTGTATATCTCTTTGTTTTCATCTTGTTGCTGTTCTTCATTTACTTCTGAGGGAATCTGAGGATAGGGTTTGTAGTGGTTATATATTTCTTTAGATATTTCCTTGCTATCACGCGCGTATGACTCTGAAGTTTGTCTATGTTCATCTGCTTCCTTTTTACTGTGTGATATCCTTGAGCTATGTAGTATTTCTTGATTTTCGTAGGACTGGCTTGGTATCTTACGGAGGGGTTTGGTGTTGCTTTGGCTATTCCCCGTTCCTATATATCCGTTGGAGACATATCTAAATTTACCCTCTTTCGTGTCGCCATATGGAGCCTTTGGACTAAGACGGTTTTGTCCTTTGATTTTGTAAGAAGTTTCGTGTACCCTAGGATTGAGTTTAGCATTATAAATTTCTTTAAATGTATCTCTACTATCATCAGTTCTTGAATATTTATCATGTGTATTTCTATGAGTATTTTTTCCTTTGTAATCATGTGGTTGTTTTGGATTATTTCGATTTGGCTCTTCATTCTTGTATGATCCATTAGATACTCCAGGATTAGGCTTGGTGTTATAAATTTCTTCTGATTTAGTCTCGCTATTATGCGTTGAAGTGGAACTGTGACGGTCTTTATACGAGCTATTTGGTGATTTAAGATATGCTTGTTCATTGTAACCTTCACTTTCATATCGCACATCTGCCACATACCCTGACTCAGGTGTTACATAATAGGTAACGACTTGTTTTCGTCCATCTGGTAGAAGAACGGAGTAATACCCTTGAACACTATCGCCATCTCTATTCTCTTTGTGGTCATAATCATTATATGCCTGTGGGTCCCTCACTCCCCAACTGAATTGGTACTTCATCGGTGAACGACTTGCATAATCTCCAGTATATTTGTCCGCTTTAGTTGTTGTGAGCAAAATCGCAGTAATTAATACCTGCAAATAAACGAACAGAAATATAAATAAACTAATTAAACAGAAAAGTAATTAATCTACTTAGATTAATTAACCTAAACAATTAAAAAGAAATCTAAACTCAAATGTTAACAATCCTGTATAACTCTGTAAATAAGTAATGTTGTCCATTCATACTTATAACTACCAGAAAACAACCGGAAAACTAAACATAACTGTCGATAGTGTTCTGTTAGTTATTTTTAGGGAGCTTCACCTTTGACCAATTAGGACCTCTTATAAAAGAGAATACAAATTCTGATTGGTTTGAAGTTTGATAGCGATTATTTCATAGTGTTTGCAATTGTAGCGACACATTGATTTGGACTTGAATAAAAAATATTTTTGATAATTTTAACTCGTGGGGATTGTTTTAGGTCCTAGCCGTACTGGACCAGAATCTGGAATTCCATTCCCGCTCAAATCTGTGACTATTGTAACACACGACGTTTTATGAGACTGCTAAAAAATTATCCGAAATTTCAATCTGTAGGAGAGTATTTCTGTGTGTTTTTTCTTGTTGCATGTCTTTGTGTCAGATGAGTTAGTTTGAGGCGTCTTTTCTCTCCGTTTATGTACAATTTGCACTACCGAAGCATGGCACTAGGCATATGCGCTGTCCGTCATGCTTGTATCTATATATTTTTATTTAAATTAAAATATTCTTTTTTTTCGCTCTCTTTTCTTCTTTTTTTCATCTCTCCCTTTCGCTTACTCTTAAAAAAGAGCCAATTTTATGCAGAAGTGAAAAAAAGAAAAAAAAGGGTTAGCCTCAATAAAAAGCAATAGTTGGTAAACATAGTTTTTACAGAAGCATTTTATGTCGTCTACAACAAAGAGTATGGGTAACTTATAGGAATGGGAACTGGCGCCAGTGACGACAAAAAGAACTTTCAACACCAACTAGCGTTTGGCAGTACTCGGCAATATTTTTCTGTGTAATAATAAGAATGATTAATTTAATTAGTGTGACTAATAAATTTAGGGTCTGATCTCAGTTCCTGAAAGAAAATGATTTCAGAACTTGAAAAAATGCTACATGTCGCCAAAAGCTAGATGGGGTTGATAGTTTTCTTTTGCTGGCACTAGCTTCAGTCCCCTTTTTGTTAATTCCCTTTTTGTCAAACAGGGTAGCTCCATTGGGTACGGACATGTCAATTATGTCTTTTTGTCAATTCAGTAATATTAGTACCGCATTGGGATTACTCAGTGGCAAAACAAAGATAAGAAGCGTAACTAAGAGTTAGTATATGTATATATATATATATATATATATATAGTATAGTAGTATAGTATAGTATATATATATATACATATGTATATGTATGTATATGTATGTATATGTATGTATATATATATATATATATATATATATATATATATATATATATATATATATATATATATATATATATATATATATATATACATATATACTACTACTACTAACAACTCACCGCAGCACCAAGCCGCCTGAGGCCAACACAGCTACGCACGCTCCTCCTCCATCTCAATCTATTAAAAGCCTCCCTTTACACACCCTCCCACGAAGTTCCCATTTCCTTTAAATCTTTGTTTATGACGTCCTCCCACCCTAGACGAGGACGACCTGCTTTCCGTTTAGCTCTAGACGGTTGGCAGAAAAGAACGATCTTCGGCAATCTGTCATCCTTCATCCGCACAACGTGCCCTAGGTATCTCAACCTTTCTTTCATTATAGCCCTAGAGAGCGGTATTGAACCGCATTTTTCGTATAGCCTATTGTTTGAAATACGGTCAGTCAGCCGGGTACCCAGAACAATCCTTAAGCAATTTCTCTAGAAAACATCTAGCAAATCTTCATCCGTTTTTCAAAGTGCCCATGCTTCAGAGCCATATTTTACTACTGTCATCACTGTAACTTCTAATTTTATAATCTTGGTTTGCAGACTTATCTTCCTATTCTTCCTAACTTTTTTTAATTGTGAAAAAACACTCTGAGCCTTGGCTATTCTACTTTTAACATCTTCACTGCTCCCAACATCTTTACTAATTTATTTATTACTAATATATACTTTACTAATATATATACATCTTTACTAATATATTTATTACTAATATATACTTTACTAATATATATATATATATATATATATATATATATATATATATATATATATATATATATATATATGTGTGTGTGTGTGTGTGTGTGTGTGTGTGTGTGTGTGTGTGTGTGTGTGTGTGTGTGTGTGTGTGTGTGTGTGTGTGTGTGTGTGTGTGTGTGTGTGTGTGTGTGTGTGTGTGTGTGTGTGTGTGTGTGTGTGTGTGTGTGTGTGTGTGTGTGTGTGTGTGTGTGTGTGTGTGTGTGTGTGTGTGTGTGTGTGTGTGTGTGTGTGTGTGTGTGTGTATATATATATATATATATATAATAGTGTGGAATGTAAAGTTACCTATACCCTTTGGTCCACAATACAGGTAACAGGCGGTATCATTATTTTTTCCAATTTTCACGTTTCATAATGGAAATTACGGAAACTCGCATCACTACCTTTACAAAATAAGTAGGTTATTTGGGTATTTTTGAATGCTATATGCTTTAATTTAATTGCGTGTGATGTAACCACAGTGGTCAACCTAACCATTACTTATTTTGTCAAATTGAAGTTGGGCAAATTTTAGGCATTACTTAAGCGTGCGATTTCACGGAAAGTCAACAAGTCATAAACAGTTCTATTTGCTCGAGAACCTAATTGGTATGGTTTTCAAATTCAAGCCACTTTTCTAGCCAAATTATGACCCCAAGTGGAACCACAAGTCTGTCTAATTATGGAGGACAACTTTGCTTGTTAAGGGAATGCCCCCTTTAGTCCAAGAACTACAAAATATATTTTAGAATTTAAAGAATTCATCCGTAAGTGGAATAAAAAGACCTATTTTTGGT